>NC_092206.1:78579013-78581231 GCF_043381705.1 Parasteatoda tepidariorum | reverse complement strand
CACAATTTTCTAGTCGGGCTCTGGGGTGCAAGAGCATATGTTCCGGTCAGGTGGTCAGCCGAACGCGGAACCCCCAGTGTTAGTTCCCAAGCACCCTTATACCAGAATTAATAGTAATGCAGCCGACCGATCTGTGTAGGGGCAGGGAACTGTCCTTGCATCAGAAAGGTCCTGGGTTCGAATCCCGGGCAAGGTATGGATGTTTCTTTCTCTGTCTGTGTGTTCTATGTCCTTTCTCCTTTATGTGTGAATGTGACCCTCCCTATAAACGGGTTGTTATTGTGTGAATGGCGTGGCAAAAGTCGAATTCCTGGCCATAGATGGCACCACTGAAAAACAGGAACAATCATACCCCCACTGATATACAGGCATACGACAAAAAAAATAGTAATACAAATTAAAACCAGTAAATGGTCAAATGTAAATTTATGATATGAAAATTAATTCTTTATTTTGTGTAATGGGGTAGATAGTTTTACGATTTCTCGTGATTTCCTTATCTTTTATTTACATCTAACTAACTGGTTTTGAACTAGATGTTCCGGTCCAAGGTAGGAAACTTAATGCTTGTAATTTATTTACAATTTTCTTTTTTACGCTAAATAGAACACTATTAGAAATTTTTCGAAAAAAAATAGTTAAATATCTTTTTATTTAATTGTTATTTTACCATATTTAAGCAAAGCAGTCAAATAATGATAAATAAGATGGTAATAAAATTGTTAACTATGAGGAAAAATCGTTTATTAACTGTTTTGACCTAATACGGTTAAACAACCAGAATTTCATTGCACCTACTATGCCCACCTTATGAAGCCACATATCTTATAACAACGTATCTATTATAGCCGAGAGGGCGAGTCTGTCAATCCCATGACCGACAGAATATGGGTTCGAGTCCCAGCGTTGGCACCACAATATTTACGTCATTCCCTTCAACATATGAAGAATTTTCAGTGTTCTGCACTATTTTATTGTGTCCAATGCCCATTATCTAATGAAATGCCTAGAAAAAAAGAAAAGCCAGTTGCATATCTTTTTGCTGTTTTGAAACCGTGTCAGTTCTAAACGGTTAAAAAACTGTATAGTTTTGTATTCATAGTTTTATAACTATACTAGTTCGAAACGGTTTCAAAACCGTAAGGGTAAAAAATGCTCTTTATTGTAAACTTTACTGTTAATTATATGGACAGACTGCTGCCGGTTATTCTACCGTAATTTTAGAATGAAACCTCCAACAGTGAATAAAACCTCAACCATGTCGATATAACCAATAAAGTTTTGAAACTTATATAAATATGTAGTTTTGTACAGTACTCAAATTAAAAGATATAACCCTGAATAACGTTCATTCCTAATAATTGGATTTTCTCGAACTAAGTGTCAATCTTTTATTTCTCTAGTGGGGATTTTAAATATGTTAATTACGTTCTCTATATTAGGAAGATCAAAAATCCGAAGCCCTGTAAAAAAAAAGGTGTGTTCATGCAGAGAAAGTATGTTTCTGTGTCTGACATCGTAAATTAAAAAATCGTCGCATAAATTAAATAGCATTTTTTTTTATATAACCGACATTGGACAGGTGATCCAATATTGAGTTTGCGATTAATGATGTTCAACTCCGTAGTCTGGCAATTTTGAGCTTAATCCAGAAGACAAGGGAACTCCTGGATTAAATATTGGGAGAAATCTGCCATCGTGGAGAACTTTTTGAAGGAACTTATCAGTATTTACGATACATGGAGAGGGAAAGCACGAAAATCTTCCCCGTTTAGTCTGACAGCAAGGGGACACTAATCCATGATCCATCTACCATTGAGGACACTTCACGTCAGCACTGTAGTCGGTGCAAGCCGGAATTCGTTTCGACCAGCCATCGTCAGGATTCGAACGATTCGAATCCGAGACACCTCATTGGGAGAGGGGTGCTCTATCACCTGAGCCACCACGGCTCCAATTAATTAGCCTATTTGAGGTCAGACTCACGAACAATTAAGGAAGTGAAGATTAAATTATACGATAAAAAGTTGTTTAGGTTGGTTCGGTTACTTCTTGCACACTGTACCTGTACTTCCTTTAACAGTTCATCGAGTTCAGTAATTCTTTTGTGTGCCACCAAATATTAGAAATGATACAATAAAAATTATAGTGCTTTTTTTATTACGAATAAAGTTTAAATTAAAGAAAAGTGTATATACATATGATATTATATATCGGA
>NC_092206.1:78563939-78578024 GCF_043381705.1 Parasteatoda tepidariorum | reverse complement strand
AAAATTAAAAAACAGCAATACTCTATTTAATTGTACTAGTACGCATCATTCCACAAAATATTTCCACAACAATAACTCTTTTGCCATCCAAATAACCTAAACTATAGTTACAGACATTTGATTGGTCCTAAGAACAGTGTTTGTGATTGGCTAGTACGCTTTTATTACAAAACACGTCTTTATTCAAAACGATTTATGTTTGTTTGTTCTACTAAAATAGGCATAACTTTTTTTGTAATACAGATATTTTAATTCTGTTTCTGTTATTAAATTTTACATTAAATTACCTTCAATTTGATATATAAACTTTTGTATTTGAGCGAAAATTAATATATTCTACAAGCACACAAAGTTGAAAAACATGAAACTTTCAAAAAGTGTCCACACTTTTGGCCACCACTGTATATATATAATTTTTCCACGTTTTAACCGCGTGAACATCTTTGTCGGCGATTGTCTTACCTCTGACAATCTTAAAATAAGAAGGAAGTGTTTAAATTGTCTTTGACAATTTTAAAAATGTTGAAATAAATAGGAAATTTAATGATTATTAAAATTATCAACTTACAAAGCAAAGCAAGCTAAATATTAACTTTCAAACGGAAATAAAAGCTAATCATTAAAGTAAGCTATGCAATTAATAGTTATAAAAACAAATTAACAAAGGATAACTAACAAAGAAATAAGCTAACAATTAATAATGATCAAAAAAACTAGTTAAAAAGAAATCACAAAAAATAACAGTTAATAGCTATAGAAAACAAGCTAACAAATAATAATTAGCAAAAAAAATAACTGTTACTAACTAATAAAAAATTAATCGAACGAAATAATTAATCCCTTAATAAACGTGTTTTTGTAGTACATATTATTTTATTTCACATTCAAAATTATTATCTCAAACTATTTAACACAGTGTATTATAGTTGAGTAAACAACTTTTAAACTAATTTTCTTCATTCTGTGTCGCCAAATTTCGAAATCGTTAAAAGTGTGCCGCCCCCAAAAAAAGGTTGAGAATCGCTGATCTAGTTGAACATATAACCTAGGCCTTGAAAAATAACAAAAAACTTATTTTACGAAAATTATTTGACTTAATAAAAGAATAAGATTTGACTTAATAAAAGAAATATTTTAATATTTTATATTCTTCTTGTTGTCTCGAAAAATAAAGCTTTCTCCAAGTTGATAAACAAGATAAATTGCTTCCTATGAAACTGCATCTGTTGCACTATATTTACAAATATCGGAGATATTTTAACTAGTAATTTTTTTCTCTTTGTCCTTCTAACCTATACTTATCTTATATAGAGATAAATTCTTATCTTAAATTATAACTTTTGCTTTAGATTCGTTCCGTGAGTTCTCTTTAATACGAGTTTAGTTAAATTCTATAACTTACTGCAAAAAAATTCCTACTATACGAAATCTTACACACACGATTTAATCAATGCTACTTATGCACTGAATAAATATTATTTTGAATGCATTACATTATAATTTTTTTACAGAAGCAGAAACAATAAAATGAAATTGCTGATTTTTATCCGAGCTGCTTTCCTTTATACATAATGAAACTGATCGGGACCGAATCTGAACCGAAATCTGGACTCAAAGCCTCTTTGTTTACTGCTTAGCCGGTAAACTTGCTTGGCGTGATTTATCACCAATGGTTTATTGCCAATGAATTATATAGAAAAAAATATAGAGAGAGAAAGAGCATCCTCATATTTGAGAGGTGCGCTTGCAATCCTTTTGACAAATTTTTAGTTATAAGCCTTTCAACTTAGAAAAAAGAGTATACAAGATCATACACTTTAGGATGTTTGAAACAGCAAGAAGAACTAGTAGAATTATATTTTCAGCAATCAAAATATTTGTGCACATTTTTCATTAATTTTTTTTTTTTGAAGTAATATTTATTTTTGAAAAATGAATGTTAGTTTAATATAAAAAGCATTTTTATAGGAGTTTCTTGCTTTAAAAAATTAAATATATTATTAATATAAAGAATTTCTTTTAAGAAAAAGGAAAAAGCGTTTTTAAAAATGTATATTAAATAATGTTTCTAAAAATAAATGTATTTTTTTAAAAATAACAATATTAAAAATTAAATCTTTTTTAAAAAAAACCAAAAAAAACCCCAATATTTTTGAAAAAAGAGTCTTTTTCAAAATATAAATTATGCTATTTAAAATAAGAATTCCCTTAAAAGGAATACGCATGCTTTTTTAAAGCAAGTAATTCCTATAAGAATGATTTTTATATTAAACTTTATATNATGTGTGTGTGCATATATATATATATATATATATATATGTACATTTATAAGTCAAAATTTATATTTTTTCAATCTTATTTTACTCTTCTTACTAGGGAGTTTTCCAAATAATTTTATTAAAACACTTATTAAAGATGATTACCTCTTCTAATATTGTTATTTTTGAAAACTATCATCTCTAATTATATTAAAAAAAACGTAGCTAAATTGAAGTGATAAATTTTAAAAATAATGAACCCGCAACTCCTGTGGTGGGGGAGGGGGTGTATGATCCAGAATCTATACACTATGATGATAGAGGTGCCCAATTTGCGGCCCATGTCAGGACCAGAATATAACGAGAAAAATTGTAATTTTTTTTGGAAATAAAAAAAGTATTGGAAATTTTGAGTAGCGTATTTTTTAATAAGCCAAATCTAAATCAATGTAGTCTTTCGATCGCTTTTTTCGGTGGATATCGCAACAAATTTTCGACGAACGAAATTTAAAATTCCCAATATTTTTATATCGACAAAATTATGATACCTGAATTTCAAATTTCAGTAATCACTATTAAAGCTCTTTATTTGTGTCCAGTTTACAGTTAATCTGAGTGAATTTTCGAACGTGTTTTAAAAGCTTATTATCGGATTTGCACTGCTTTTTAAAAGCCCGACTATTTTAAAGCCTACTTTATAATCAAATTTGATACCTTAAAGATAAGTATTTATCACTTAAAATTTCCTTGTCCTGAATTAAGAAAATTGTACTTACTTATGTAAAATTGTACCACTTAAATTATGCTAAATACCCGTTCTTCGTACGAGGTGAATAAAAAAAAACAATCTGTACTGAACAACACTACGAAATCATGCACAAATCTGAAACGCGAATACTGACACTATTGAAGAACTTAGTGGAAGAACCAGGTAAGTGGCATTCTTAGAGGTAACTTAAGAATCAGTGAAAAAAGCAGGGTGGTTGTCTCAATATGAGTAAGTTAACTGTAGCATAATTGTTTTTGGTTTCACTTTAATCTAAATATAACTTATTTTATGTTATTTTATAACCGCCGTTGAACAGCCGACCCAATTTTAGGTTTACGCCAACTAATATCAACTCCGTAAACTAGTAATTTCGAGACCAACACAAAACAAGGGAGCTCCTGGATCAAACTAGCTTTCGTGAAAAACTTTTTGACAAAACTAACCCGTATTTGCGTAACGTGGTGCATAAAACCACGAAAACCACCCACGTTTAGTTTGACTGCAAGAGAACTCTAATCCATGATCTTCTACCACTGAGGATATTTTACGTCAGCACTGTGGTTGGTGCGAGCCTGGGGCTGAATTCGTATAGATTAACTACACTTAACATCACTTGCTGTGAGGCTATTTCTCGCGTCCAACTCATAGTCGAAATTCACTGTTATCAAGTAAATTTCTCCGGTACATATATATATCCCTTTCAAAAATCAGTAAGACACTTATTTCCACAGTATCGATATTAAAACTGCGTATAGTTTTAATACTATAAATTAATATTTGGTGATTATTTAAACTGCTCTTTCTTAGCGAATAAAAAATAACTAATATTAAAGTACGTTCAATAAACTCTTTTCTTGATCAAATAGCAAGCAAATATCACAAATGAAGCAAGCAAATATCACACTCTTATTGGATACAAGCCTTAAATATCGATATCTCGGTTACTTTTTAATGTAAGATAAAGTGATTTTTACCATTCTTATTATTTTTTTACAAGGGGCTATTATAATACATCATTGTATTAACATTTTTCTCTTCGGGAGCCATATAAAAGTTATAAATTTTAATCTAAAATTTAAATTTATACTATTAAAATAATTTTTAACTACTATGGATATGTTAAACAATATAATTTCTTTTAATCTATGGAAATATGAAAAAATAATGAAAAAAAATGTCAAAAAATAATTTTATAGACACTTTTTTAGCGATTAATATGCTGACAAAAAATATAGCAAATGTACAATTTAAAAAGCATAAGATTTTATCCAAATGCATTAAGTCTAAGCAAGGAGAGAATATTCTAAAATATTGCTTTTAATAAATATCTAACATCTTTGTTACTCATAGAACTGTTCACCATTTAAATATGGAAATATAATTAAAAAAAAGTTATCTCAAAATTTTAGCACTGAAAAATAAATAAAATCAATGAAGAAAGATGAATAAAAAAATTTACATTATATAGGAGTTATTTTCATAATTATGAATCTTGTATTGACTGCCTTAAAAATATGTATATATATATTTTTTTTAATTCCTCAAGGCTTAGGAAAATTTAAATGGTTTTTTTACATTACACATTTGTCAGTTAGGCATATGCCTTGAATACATATTCAAGTACAAAAATATAAAATCATAAAATAACATTTCAGAAAAATTAAAAAGTAATTCCAGCTGTCTGAAAAACACCACATAACGGTCAAAGAATGACTTTCCAGAAACAAAAAAATCCTCGTCGATCATATTTCATAATTGTGTAAAATAATCTAAATACAATATCATAAGAGAACTTAATAAAAATATAAGTTTTCGCATAGTTAATTACTGCGGCCAGGGATTTCTGTTTTTCTACACTTATTTAAGTTTTTTAAACTACATAATTGAATTTTATGAAAGTATGGATTGACCAATAAAGGGATAATAATTCCGGATAAAAATGTAAACAACCATTTATAATGTCATATGCTTGGTTGACTATCTTTTTATCAGCCTAGCAGATCGAACAAACTAGCAATTTACACATTTTAGTTACCATCTAATATATCTAATAAACATTTTTTATTTTCACCAAACGCACATTTTAAACTTTGTTTTGTTTCAATAAGATGGTAAAAGTGGAGTTCTCATTCCCCGTTCCTTACAAGCAAAGCACACACACGAAATCTAAATTAATTTTTCATTTTTTTAGTTCTTTTTTTTCATTTTATAATAAATAAATTGCTAAAAATAAAGTACTATTTCTATTTATAATTAATTTGAAACACCAATTTTTTTATTAAGTAATTCTTGGAGTATCAAAAACTTCATTTAAAAATGTTATTTCACATCCGAAAAAATAATTGAATTTAATATTCAAAACATCATAAAAATGAATTAATTTTATATTCAAAAGTTGTTTTTTAGAACATTTAATTAAATTTCCTGTTATAGAATCTGTTATTTTAATAACTGCATTTAGAACTTTAGAATTTTTTTAACAGAATTTTATAGAATTTCTTTTTATTTTATGTCTTATTTAGAATTTAATAGTGATAAAGCACAATTTTGTTTTTTGTCTTAAGTAATTAAATGGATTTTTTTGCCAAAGTGTAATGAATATGTTGCAGGGACGATCTCCACATTACAGTCTCTCCACACCACATCTTGATCTTAATTGTTTTTCCATCATTTTGTAGTTCCGATTTCGCGCAATCAATTCGTTTAAGGCAGGGGTGTCAAACTCGCGGCCCGAGATGAACATTTTTGCGGCCCAGTCAATATATCCGACCCAAAGTAAAAATAAAATAGAAATGTGAATAGAATTAGAATTAGAATAGAAAATAGAATTAGAAAGAAAACTAGCATATAAAATTAGAATATACTTTATTTATAAACTATACGGATCATTTTAAATTGTAAGCGCGAAAATGTAAAGTTCTAATTGGATTGCGGCTCCTGCCATTCCAGGGATACTGCATCGTATCAAAAATACGCAGAAAAAATTTCAAATCTTAGAGCAGAGTTTGAAACAAGGTTTAATGATTTTAATTCTTTGGAAGACAAATTTTGTTTGTTTTCTTCAATTTTCCCAAAAAATATAGACTCAGTACCCAGTAATATGCAAATGGATGTGATTGAGATTCAGTACGACTCAAATTTGAAGGCAAAATTCATTGAAGTGGGTGTGACTGAATTTTACAAATATTTACCGGCAAGGTTTGAAAATACTCGAAAATTCGCACATGAAATTATTTCCATGTTTGGAAGTACTTATCAGTGCGAGCAATTATTTTCTGTTATGAATGGAAATAAATCTCCTGTCCGAAACTGTATTAATAACGCTCACGTTTTGTCAATTTTGAAAGTAGCCTCGGCCAATAAAATTTTTCCCGAAATAGGAAAGATAGTAGCAGAGAAGAGATGTAAAGTATCAAACAATAATTTAACTTTATATATGTTTATTACAATGTACTATTCAAAATAAAAATATTTGCTTCTATGAACATTAATTGTTTTTTTTTTGTGGCCCTCCAAAAGTAAAGCATTGTTTATTTGGCCCAAGTTAGCTTTTGAGTTTGACACCCCTGGTTTAAGGTATTGGGTAAAAGGGAATATTTTTACGTTATGTGCTGCCAAGTTGCGAATCTCACATTAGCGGAATTTATACATGATCATTGGCACGCCAAGTGACCATAATCTTACAATATGCCCTGACCAGCCACTCCTTTTGAGTGATTAGGAGGGGTGTGAGAAAAACTATAAGTCATACATTTAACTATGTTTTTAATCTTGATAATTATTTTTATTTTTTGTAATAGTTTAATTATATATGTATATTATGATATTTTTACTAGAAATGGAATCCTATTTTTTAAATCAATCATTTTCGTACTTTTTGTACAGAAAATTCGTTTGCATTCTTATTCAAGAATGTTAATTGAATCAAGATGGAGAATTAAGAACTTCATAAAGTTTCGAAAGCATTCAACAGGTAGCATCTGCTACAATTAGGTAAAAAATAATGGAGGACAAAGGAGCTTGTTCAATAATAGCAACCTCACGTTGTGTAGGATAATATTACTGGTCTTTTTGAAGCAAAACTTTGTGATACAGAATTCTTAGATCACGTAGAATTCCACTGAAACATAATTGTGACGTTTTAGATGGCATGTGATTGTTTTCTATATACAATTTCACGAAATCGATATAATCTATTTTTTATCTATTTTTTCACGTAGTTCTTCTTGCAGCTTTTTTATTAGTTTTTTTAATCATGAAATTACTAGATTTTATCGTATCGGTGTATCAATATAATATTAATCTATTTCGTGAAATTCTTCTTCCAGCTCCTTTCTTAATTATTTTAATCATGAAATTACTAGATTTTATTGCATCGGTGTATCAATATAAAAGGAGAGTCGTACTTAATGAAAACATATTTTCTATCTGCACAGTTTAGAAAAGCAAAAAATATGACTTTTAATAAAGCAGTTCTCTTACTCGTTGTACTAGTCGTCATCCTAATCCAATCACGTAAGTAATTTTTTACTCAAATTTTTCTTCCAGTTATTTGATAATAATAACTATTTAGACGATGTCAAATGGCGTTTAAACGTTGTCAAATGGCAATAACCTTTTAAGAAACCCAAGCGATATGCTTAGTGCTCAAAATAAAAAATAAAAAAGTGAAACACATTAATAACTTTTGTACAAATTCATAATAAAAGGGGATATTCTTAAAATGGAAATTAATTACACCGTTAGAAGTGCTCAAAATAAAACTCTGAAATATTCTAGTACGAAAGCTCATTAATGCCCAGATGGAGCACCAAAGAACAGTTTAGTAAAAAAAGTATAGTATTTTCCATATTTCACGATTGAAAATATCAGTTTTAGATTAACTAAGTAAATCACATTTCATGGTTCATTTGACAAAACACAACTCCTCCACAACCTAATATCAATCTCTATTAGCTAATGAAAATCTTAACATCACCTGAGTCCAATGTCCAATTAAATTTCCTTTCTATGGTTTTTAAACCATACTAGATGAAAATGGTTACAAAATTGTAGTTTAGCATTCACAATTTTTAAAAAATGCTAATTGTGAAAGTTTTATACAACTAAAGTTTTCCTAACTTTATGCTTAATTTGATGTTCAAAATGCTTCAGATTTCTTTACACTAATTTTAAAATGAAAATTCTAAGAGTATATGGCACATGTTAAAAAAAGCGAAAGACAGTGACAAACGAATTCGATTGTTTAAATTGCTATCCTTAAAAATACGAATTTATTAGTACATGTGATATTTTAAATAACGAAGGCAGAGAAAAGTTATATTTTCTCTAAACAAATAAAACTTTTTATTAAAAGGATTTAGAGCCTGTACCTAAGATATCTTCCGCTCACATTAATTGCCATATTTTCTCATGCTCTGCAATATGAGAAATATGTTTAAAATAATAATGCCTTTTTTTAATTTCGCATAGAGTGCATGATACAGATGATACAGTCTCTTAATACAATAGACTTAAAAAAAACGTTTTTTACCCTGTAATAACCATTTTAAAGCTTCGGAAAAATGGCTCCAAGATTAAAACAAATATGAAAATGTTCGTAGGAACAGAACAGAACAGTCTTTAAAAACATGCTCTAGAAGAGGAAAATAATATTAATATGTCAGAAACCTCTATAAAAATTGTAAGAGCTTATTTTATACATTTTTTGAACTTTCAATTGTTGAAAAACTACGTGATATTAATAACTGTATAAGCTTGCTACCAATCAGTCAACAGTCCCTATAGTCGATGAATTGCGGCATAATGTTGAAGTTGCATGGAATGCTGTACCCATCCATGCTATCCAATCTCTATTCGACTCAATGAGAAGGAGAATAACAGCTGTTATTGCTGCCAGGGGATGCTGTTCTGAGTACTGATTCTCAAGATCTACACATCCAAATATCCTGAAAACATAATCACTTGTTCTTCCAACTATAATGCATGTGCCCAATAAATATCATTCAGTTATTTGCATTCCTTCCTGGTGTAGCAATTTTAATGGCNTATATATATATATATAAGATATTAGATCAAATGATTTTTGATTTTTTCCATCGGTATTTATTCAAACTTTAATGTTTTTCAGAGACTGGTATAGTTGAAGGTAAGTAATTATGTTTTTAATTTCATATACATTGCTTATAGTAATTTGTTTTGTGGCTATGGATGAGAATGTACCACACATCTTCTTATATGACGTTGCAAAATCATTGAAATTGACTATCCTACGCGTGGATAATTTTGTAAACGAGTTTATCATATTTTAACTGAATTTAACAAAAAAATTATATGACAGCAAAACTGCGTCAAAAAAAATCTGCAGCTTACGGAAGAAAACCTTTCGGCTATAAGTTCACGTTGATCTGCTGCTATGATAACAGGAGAAAGACTATTTCCAATTGGAACAATTGAATAAATGCCCGAACTTTCTTTACCCAAATTAATGCGAAACATTAACCCTACACTCATAAACGTTAATCTCTTGCCTGTTTATACGGAATTGATTGAGATATAACTGGAATTGATAAGATGAACTGGTAAATAAGATTTTAGTGTACAAAAATTGCAATCGTATACTTGCATTTATTTACTCATCTCACGATGAAGTACTAGTAAGTAAGGATTTGTTCCCTATGTTTTTCTCTCGCTAAATTGAATGAAAACAAATACAAATAAAAGGAATTAAAATTACAGTAGTTGGAGCATTTATTAATGAAATACACTAGGTTTTATATTGTAATTATTATGAAAAAAATTCCTTGTAATTTCTAAGCTATACTATTGAAATTTTATATCCTTCCTTTTATCTCAGCGCAAAAAATTACTTTTGAAAATGTACCTTGCATGCTTCGATATCCATTTAAAAAGTAAAGTGATTTTAACTTTTAAACTATTCAATCAAATGAATCTTGTAGTGTCTCATTCAATTTAATGCCAAAAAAATTACCGGAAACTAGCGTGTTTGGAAGGAATTCAATTCTTTTCGTCAAATGCGAGAAACGTATTTAAATGAGTTGGAGAGTTTCAGAAATCATTTATAATAACATAACAAAACTCTTTACAAAAAAAGAAAAAAAAATTCATTTAGTGAAGAAACACCATTTTTAATGCTTCATTTACTGAACTAAGATCCATTCCACTGAAACCGCAGAAAATTGTGCTCACGAGTAACGAGTTTTACCAATGAAGAATTGTCGTTGCAACTAATTGTGATCACTATAAATTGTCGCTGCGACGAGTAGTGATGACACTGAATTGTCGCTGCCACGAATTATTCTCACGACGGATTGAACCACGACAAATTCTGGATACCTAAAGTATTGAACTTACTATCTAATATTCTAGTATTTTAAATTATGAAAATGTCTCAATTTTAATATGACTAAAAATTCAAATAATTTCCTTTTAAATAAAATAAAGTGAAAGATGAAGTTTGTTAAGTTATGTGAAAGTTTTTCAAGCATACCACTCAATAGAATTTTTTTAAAAAAATCCGCAATTAGATAAATACAAGTTACGTTAGGCAATCAAATTTGAAAAACCCGCGTAAAGTCGATTGCAGGTATCTAATTTAACCGTATCCAAAGATTGATTCAGGTTGATAATAAACCCAAGCCTTAACCCTTTCGTGACGTCTCTCATAAATGCGTGATAGCATGTAACGTTATCCATCAGGCGGAAAAGATAAAGCTGGTTTCTAAACTAATTATTTATCAGTTCTCTTGAGGGCGGGGTTGCAATAGTTTGATTTATTTAATTCATGACAAACACAAAATAAATATTATATAGTTTACTTTTGAAATAATATTGATAATATATGTGATCAGACTAGCATTGATTAAAGTGAAAGCAAAATAAATCTGGGAAATCAGTAATGCCTGCATTTAAGCTATCGCTTTTATGAATTGGTTAGCCCCAAGGTGTAAGCTGTATTATTAGCACAACATGCACAACCATGTGATTAGTACACAAATATATCTATGCTTCAAAGGCAAAAATAAATTCTAGTGTTCATTAACGCTAGTACTAGGAATTTCGTATTGTTCTCATACTGTGGTTAAGAGTACGAAGAATAAAAAGTGCAATAATTTCAGTTTATAGCCAATACCTTTTCAAACGTTAATATTGGTTTTTTCTATAAGTTTGAATTTCAAACGTTATTATTAAAAATAATATATTTTTGGATATTTCATTTATTTGTGGATAATATTATATTAAAAATATTAGTTGTCCTTATATTATAACCATTTTAATCCTTATCATTAAAACAAAACATATTAGTGCTAATTTTTACGAAGTGTGTCATCACTCTGGCTCCAAGAGATTTTGAACTTTTGTTGACCCCGGAATACGTAGCTAATACAACTCGAAGAAAATAAAGATAGTTAAATATATCCATTTTGCATGTGATTTAACTGATTTTTAGGCTTTATCGCAATGTGAGATTTACCTGCAGAGTTCCTAAAGGGAAGAATATTTGCCTCAACTATAAAGATAGTGATACTTAACCTTAAAAACCATCAGTAGTGTAGTATTAAACCAAACAGGGGCAATTTTCCTTAAAAACATCAATGTACGGGCAGTATAAACAGGGAAGTTGAAACAACTATTAAAGGATTAAGTATTTATTTAACAAATATTTTACATATTGGGTTAATAATGAATTTTAATTTGATATTGGCTAGCCAAATATAGTTAAAGATGAACTGAGTACTAAAGTTTTGCAGCAACAGTTAAAGAATTTGATCTGCAGTACAATTTTAAAAATATTGACTTATTAAAACAAATTTAGTTTTTGTATTTTTACTTTTATCATTCATAATCAATAATTTTTCCGTTTCTGATAAGAGGAGTAAGCAGTAGCAATTTCTTAATTACCATGCTTTGTAAATTTGTTTTGAACATTGTTGTTCTTTTTTAACATATTAGTACAGTAACTTTGAAAAAAAGATACAAAAGAAGATTAAAGAAAGGATACAAGAGAAGTCTCGGGTGATTTCGCAGGGTTAGCAAGTTTTTCATAGAAAAAAAAGGCAACCGGTAGTAATAATATTTAAAGCCATTTTTCTATTTTTGAGACTTAAACTCTCCTAGACGACTCTTTATTAAGAGTTATTATCGCTATACAAACAGAGCCACGGAAGCTCAAGTGTTTAGTTATGATGAAAAATTTAAGTTATGAAAATTTTGCCATGAAGAAATATCTTATTGAAATCATATTTAAATACAACAACGATTTGAACAATCTTGGCTTTATAAAAATGTCGGGCAATTTAACTTACCGAAAAATTATTCTAAAGAAAGATAATAATTGGTAAAGTATCAATTTGACTATAAAGTTGATACACAATTTCCCTTATACGATGTTCAAAACCATAAAATAGAACCATATATAGCTAGATTTATATATTTTTAACACTGAGTATTTTACATTAAAAAAAATAGATGGTTAACTTCCCTTAAAAAGTTAGAAAGAAAGAAAAATATTCTTTTTTTCCAAATTTAAAATTTCTGTTGAAATTAAAGCTAAATTTCATGAATAAACGTGCTCATGAAATAATTTTCATGAAAAAACATGCTCAAGCTTTCATGAAAAAAGAAACATAATATTTAATTAAAAAAATATTAGATATATAAAATAAGAATTCAAGAAAAGTACTTGAAGAAAAAAAAAGGAAAAGCAAAGGCGAGGAAGAAAAATTGTCAAAAAAACAAATATATTTTTAAAAAAATCTTTCAAAATTTAAAGAAAATTTAAAAAGCTATAAAAAATAGCAAATATATATTATATAGTTGTCAGTTCACTCGATTATGGCCGCAAACTAAAGTGCATTCTACTACTGTATTAATAGTGCCAAAGCAAAGTATATTAATAAAATAATGCGAGGAGTACCAAAATATTGATACGAAAGTGAAACATAATAAGTAAAATAAACAAAAATACGCAAAAACGAAAATACAGAATAAAAGAAAAATGCAAAATGAAGCACGGAAAGCAACATATAAAGCTAGAGCAGAAGCACAATCACTTTCTGATAACTTATAAAAACGATTTAAAAATACATTCGTAGTTAGTTTGCGTAGTTAGATTACAAAATATAATATTAAAGCGTTAAATAGAGGATAGTGTTTAACAGTTAGGGATTTTGTTTCGTAATTGTGTTAAGCTTTATTTAGTGCTCATAAGCTGCAAGTACATAGAACACATAAAATAAAATTTAAAAAACATATTGCAAAAAACGTAAAAGAAGAAAAAGGATTTGTATAAAAGCGGAAGAATAATAAATAAAAGCTTAAAAACTAAATGAAAATAGCTTAATAAAATTCAGAAAAATTTTCAACGAAACTATATATTCTTGTCCTCAGCTTACATGATTAAATCTGAAAAAATATTTCGATCTAATACTGTATTAAAAGAATCAAAGCAAAATATATAAATTTAATAGCACTACTATAATAGTAATGAAGATCATTAAAAAGTGTGACTGATTCTTTAGCATAATTTAATCAAGTAGAATTAAAATATAAATTCAAGCGAAAGCCAAAATAAAACAGAATATGGAACATGTAAAGGGAGATGCTATTTACTTACAAATAAATTAAAAAAAATTATTGCAAACATTTTTCATTATAAAGTTATATTTCAATATAGGGAATTAGGAAGCTGTGGATTCACAAACAGGAGGTAGTCGGATATATTTTAACGACGCGTACATACTGAAATCAAGAACAGCATTTGATTTGTCCCATACCTTCGATTGACCTAAAAACTGGATTCGCGAAAGTATTATATTAAACTAAATATTATTTCAATTTTAGATATAACATTTTTATAGAAATTATAACATTTATTATATAATATTTATATTTTAATTGTATACTGGGGAAACTTAACTTAATTAACAGCGATTTATTAACATATAGGACATAATACAGGACATTAAACATATAAGAGGAGGCCGTCTGCCTCGTCAGCTTTCATCGTGTTTAAGATTTTAAGTCATTAACGTATGT
>NC_092206.1:78539600-78563439 GCF_043381705.1 Parasteatoda tepidariorum | reverse complement strand
AAGCAAAATATATCAAAACAATAGTGTGAAAACAGTTCAACTTTGGAGCGAGGGTTGAACTTACTAAGCAAAAAGCTTTCATGTGTTTAAAAAAAAATATTTTTTTGTATATATTTTTTAAAAACAAAGTTCATAAAACAAAAAAATGCAGAATAAAACAATCGAGGGGAAAAAAAGAAACTAATAAAAAAAGAAAGGAAAAACTTTAGAAAATACAGAAATAAACTCAAATTTTTATATATAAAGCTAACAGCAAGTACAGATGTATTTACACTTAACAGCATTTGTCAAAAAGGCTTAAAATTTATCGGCAAAAAGTTTGCCAGATTACAGAATATGAAATAGAATACGTCATAAAAGACGTTATAGAGAATGATGGCATCAATTTTTGGGACGTTCTTAGCGAAGTAAAAAGGAGCGTTTATTTGCTAGTTTCTTTGGGTTAGCCTGATTTTGGATGTGCGCAAGGTAATCATATTATACTGGATAATTCAAAGTTAAGAATTAATAAAGTTGAATTTTAATTATAAAATTTTAATATCAATAAGGTTGAATTTTAATTGTGAAATTTTAACAAAAATAAGGTTCAATTTAACTTTTAACATTAACAAGGAAAGAAAAATTATTGACATTTTTAGAGAAATTATTAACAATTAGAGAAAAAAAAATCATTTTTAAAAGAATTCTTTATTAAATACTGGAAGATGTTCAGAAGCGGATTTGCACGAATTGGATTTGTACTAGGTAAAAACATAAATTTAGTGAACACAGAATTATAACATATATTTAATTTAACAATTTTACATATAATGTAGTTATATTATTTGGAAATTCTTTTATTTTTTATAAAATTTTATAAGAGTTCGTCTTCTTGTCTTTTAAAACAAAAAACATGACTACAAATTCTTTTAATTCTATTCATTTGATTGAAAATGATATTTAAATTACTGTTTATAGAAACATAAGAATGCATGTAATTAGTTTATTTATATTAAATTTAATATCATCCAGCAAATTCGTGATTTATTTTATTTACCACTCAATGACCCGTTTTACTACCACTACCAATATTTACTAAATAATTTTTTTTTAAATAAAAATTTTTTTTTTTTTCAAAATGTTAATAATTTCTCTGAAATTAATAAAATAAATATATAATCATCAATATAAACTTTTTAAAATTCAACCAAATCAATATTAAAATTTTCTAATCAAAAATAATCCTTATTACTAATAAACTTTGAATTATCCAGTATATTTTAATTATCTTGGGCATATTCAGATTCGGGTCCATCCAGATACGGGTCAATCGAATGTAACTAACAAATCAAATGCGCCTATTTCAGTAAGAAAGTGCCAGAAGTTGCTCCCGTCATTCTCAATTTATGCTTCTTTATTTCATTTCTTATTCATTTTTTTAGATATATCTTCGTGTTTCTAGCACTGTATGTATATGGATTTGTATAACTTGGTATTTGTATAATTTTTATGTACTTGGATTGTAGAACTGTGGGTAATTTGAAATTTTGAAAAAAAGAGGACATTTTAACGAATTTGAAGGACTTTAAATAGTAATGCAGCATGTTTTCAAATAAAAATGTATAAACAAATAAAACAAATATGTGCTCAATAAATGTTCATGTTGGTTTTCGTAAATCTTATAAAATTGATAATTAAAACTGTTCTTTGAATAAAATTAATTAATAAAAAAATATTACAAGAGTTAAATTATGATTCAAGGATGCTAAATTATCAAGAATATTTTCAAAAATTTCATACAATTTAAAATAGTTCTTTTAAATTTCTTTTTAAAAATATTACTATACTTAAATTGCCTTAGACGTATGCACCTGATGCACCTTAATCAGAATTCCATCATTGTGTTTTGAAATTTATTTTAAGAAATTTGGCAAATTAAAAATATTTTGCTCTCTTTTAAAATAAATGTCATTCTAAATTCACTTTAGAAATATATTTCTAAAACGAGGGCAAATTTGAAATGTTTAGTTTCTCTTTTTAATAATCCTTTTCGTATACACTTCATGAAAATTGACATATTTAAAATGTTTAGTACGTATGTTTAGTATGTATGTTAGTATATATATATATATATATATATAATACAAAAATTAAAGNGAGCAGCCGAAATTTGGAAAATATGATCTCAATATTTTAGTCGGGAAAGCAGTTTGAAATTCTGACCCTTTTGTGATAATTTATCTAGCGCATTTCACCATAGTTCGATAAATTTTTGAATGAATCTGAAAACTTTTTCCTCTTAATTATAAAATTCTCTTGCTAGTAGGAAAATCTGGCTTTGTAAAAAAATAGTTTTAAATATTTATTTGTTATTTTCAAACCTTTTATTTAGTTGTCTAAAGCAAATTTAATTTGAAAGATTTAATAATTTTTTTGAATCATTTTAAATATAGAAAATTAAATGACAAAAAACAATATTTTAACAAAATCTGTCAAGTAATTTTTGATTTACAAAATTTCAAAAGAGCTGTATCTTTTAATTTTCCTTTTCAAAAAACCATTATGCAGACGTGATACAAAATCCATATTTTGTCATAAAACAATTTATGTTTTAAAAATATATTTAGGTTTTTAACCATAATTTGAAGTGCTCTAACGACCTCTGAGAATCCTAGATTCGTAATTTAAACTATTAAAAGGTATAAGAAACAAGATCAATAGTAGAAAGAGAACAAATTTTAAGATTCCTTTAAATTACTTGAAAATATTTAGCTCAGATGGCAGAACTACAGTTTCTATTTCTTATTTTTTAAAAGAGACATTACTATTCCCGAAATTATTTTAAATCAAACCCTTCAAAATGCTGCGGAGTGTGGTCTCACTGATCGAAATTAGAAAAGAGGAGAGTTACTTCGTATTGACCAAGAATAAATGTCCATCACAAACTAAAATTCGCAAAGCAATGCCACCAAATTTATTTGGGCGTTAAAAAGGAATTGCTTATAAATATTTTTAAGCTACATTTACTGTAATTGATGGCTTGTCAATCTTTAATAATTTTCAATTTTAAAATATCACTTTAAGACTATCTATGTGTACAAAAATATTTAGAAATTATTCCAGAATATGAGGAAATGGCCCCCATGAGAGTTAATCGCATCATGACTATCCACTCCAATGGAAAAAAAGATTATGTCAAGTAGGATGGATTAGTGTTGACTCCCAAACCTGTGACTTTAGAGGGAAGGGAGGTAACTTCTAATGTTGAACATCTGTGCTTTTTGATAAAAAGGATTCTCCCTTTTTTTTATATCTTAATTTTTTAAAAATTATAAATTTAACTATATTTTTAATCTTAATATTGATTTATTTTTGTATAATAGTTTAATTATATACGTATATTATTATATTTTTATTAGAAATGTAATCCTATTTTTTAAATCAATAATTTTAGTACTTTTTGTACAAGAAATTCGTTTGAATTTTTATTCAAGAAAGTTATTTGAATCAAAATGGAGCGTTAAAAACTTCATAAAGTTTACAGAACAGTCAACAGGCATCATTTGCTACAAATAGTTAAAAAAAATAATGGAGGACACCCAACAAAGGAGCTTGTTCAATAATGGCAACCACACCTTGGCTTGGATAATATTCCTGGTCTTTTTAAAGCAAATTTTTGCTATGCGGAGTTTTAGGAACACGTAGAATTCCACTGAAACACAATTGTCACGTTTTAGATTGCATGCGATTGTTATCAAAATACAATTTCCCCGAAATAGATTTAATCTATTTTTCGTGTAGTTCTTCTTCCAACTTCTTCATCAGTTTTTTTTAATCATAAAATTACTAGATTTTATCATATCGGTGTATCAAAATAAAAGGAAAGAATCGTACTTATTGAATACTTATTTAGTATCTGCACAGTTTAGAAAAGCTAAAAATATGACTTTTAATAAAGTAGTTCTCTTACTCGTTTTACTTGTCCTGCTAGTAGTCCAAACACGCAAGTAATTTTCTACTCAAATTTTTCTTCCAGTTATTTGATATTCATAATCTTTTAACTGATGTCAAACGGCAATAGCCTTTTAAGAAGCATAAGCAATATGCATGTGCTAAAAATATAAAAGTGAAACACATTAAAAACTTTTGTACAGATTCATAATAAAAGGATTTATTCTTAAAATGGAAATTAATTACACCGTTAGAAATTTTTCGAAAAAATGGTTAAATAACAATTCATTATATTGTTATTTTACCATCTTCAACTTAAACAGTCAACCATAAAAAGGTGGTGTTCAAAATTTTTTCTGAAAAAAAAAACGCTTGCTGACAGTTTTTATCAAATACAGTTAAATAACCAGAATTTTAATTTCGCCAACAACGGTTCACCTTATGCAGCAATTTGGATGTTGCACCTAGGATTTTGAATTGGTTTTGCCTACTTTAGCCAAGAGAATTAATTTGTCATTCTTATGACTGGTTGAGCAAGTCCTAGAATCCCAGCATTGACACAACATTAGTTCCTTTATTTTTTTTTTAACACATAGGAAGTTTCCAGCATCTTGCACTCTTAAATTGGTAACTCTGAAACATGATAGTACGAAAGCTCATTAACGCCCTGATAGGAGCACCAAAAACCTGTTTTGTAAAAAAAATCATGGTGACCTGGAATGTGACTGAAACCATATCCTATCAAAAGATGTAAGTACGGTTTCTGACAAGCCATCCACTCTTCGAAACCAAGGTGAATGAAATGAAAGATGATTTGCGAAAAAAAATACAATGAGAGCGGCAGAAGCGGTGGCTCCAGTAAAAAGCGTGGAAAATTGGCGGGTTTATTATCTCTTAAGATAAATCGTGGTTGCCGAATATTGTACTCAGTTGATGAGAAGAATAAAATAATTAATTTAGAAAAAATAGGACGGCATGAAGACGTCTATTGACAGACAGTTAATTTCAGTTGTAGTAGAGACGGAATGGTTTTGTAAAGGGGTTGGTACGATATGGAGAGACTTAAGAGGCCATGTGCCATGCCACGACATGCCACTCAATACGATACGATACGATACGATATTATACGACACAGTACAATACGATACGATATATATTGAAATTGATTGTTAACAGCCTAAAAATACGAGTAAAGAAAATCAAAGGCATAATAAAGAGACCGATCATACACAGTATAATACGGTACGATACTGACACAGATACGATACGATACAATACGATACTATACGATACTATACGATACGATATAATACGATGCAATACAATATGATACGATACGATACGAAATTACACGACACAATACAATACGATACGATACGATACGATATATATTGAAATTGATTGTTAACAGCCTAAAAATACGAGTAAAGAAAATCAAAGGCATAATAAAGAGGCCGATCATACACAGTAAAATGCAATACGATACTGACACCGATACGATACGATACGATAAAATACGATACGATACGATACAATATGATACAATACGATACGATAATATATCATACGATACAATACGACAGACCGACCAACCGACCGACCGACTGACCAACCGAACGCCCGACCAACCGACCGACTGACCAAAAAACCGACCTACCAACCAACCAACCGAAAAACCGACCAACCAACCAACCGACCAACTGACCAATCGACCGACCGACCAACCACGACCGACCGACAGACCAACCAACCGACCGAAAAATGCTCGCAAAGAAAAACAAAGGGATAACAAAGAGGCCGTGCAATCATGGTGATATGGGATGTGACTGAAACCATATCCTATCAAAAGATGAAAATACTGTTTTTGACAAGCCATCCACATTTCGAAAAGAAGGTGAATGAAATGAAAGATGACTTGCGAAAAAAATACAATGAGAGCGCCAGAAGCGGTGGCGCCAGTAAAAAGCGTGGAAAATTGGCGGGTTTATTATCTCTTAAGATAAATCGAGGTTGCCGAATATTGAACTCAGTTCATGAGAAGAATAAAAGAATTAAATTAGAAAAAATAGGACGACATGAAGACGTGTATTGACAAACAGTTAATTTCAGTTGTAGTAGAGACGGAATGGTTTTTTTAAAGGGGTTAGTAGGATATGGAGACACTTAAGAGGCCATATGCCATGCCACGACATACCACTCAATACGATAAGATACAAAACGATACGAAACGATATTATACGACACAGTACAATACGATACGAAACAATACGATATATATTGAAATTGATTGTTAAAAGCCTAAAAATACGAGTAAAGAAAATCAAAGGCATTATAAAGAGGCCGATCATACACAGTATAATACGGTACGATACTGACACAGATACGATACGATACGATAAGATACAATACGATACGATACGATACAATACAATACGATGCAATACAATACGATGCAATAGAATACGATACGATACGATACCGATACGATAACATATCATACGATACAATACGACCACCAACGGACCGACTGACCAACCGACCGATCTACCAACCGATCGACTGACCAACAAACCGACCATCCTTCCAACCAGCCGACCAACCAACCGACCAACTGACTGACCGAACGACCGACCAACCACGACCAACCGACCAACCACGACCGACCGATCAACCAACCAACCGACCGAAAAATGCTGGCAAAGAAAAACAAAGGGATAATAAAGAAGCCGTGCAATCATGGTGATCTGGGATGTGACTGAAACCATATCCTATCAAAAGATGAAAATACCGTTTTTGACAAGCCATCCTCATTTCGAAACCAAGGTGAATGAAATGAAAGATGACTTGCGAAAAAAATACAATGAGAGCGGCAAAAGCGGTGGCGCCAGTAAAAAGCGTGGAAAATTGGCGGGTTTATTATCTCTTAAGATAAATCGCGGTTGCCGAATACTATACTTAGTTGATGAGAAGAATAAAATAATTAAATTAGAAAAAATAGGACGGCATGAAGACGTCTATTGACAAGCAGTTAATTTCAGTTGTAGTAGAGACGGAATGGTTTAGTAAAGGGGTTGGTACGATATGGAGAGATTTAAGAGGCCATATGCCATGCCACGACATGCCACTCAATACGATACGATACGATACAATACAAAACGATACGATACGATACGATATTATACGACACAGTACAATACGATACGATACGATATGATATACATTGAAATTGATTGTTAACAGCCTAAAAATACGAGTAAAGAAAATCAAAGTCATAATAAAGAGGCCGATCATACACAGTATAATACGATACGATACTGACACAGATACGATACGATACGATAAAATACGATACGATACGATACAATTCAATACGATACGATAACATATCACACGATACAATACGACCGACCGACCGACTGACCAGCCGACCGCCCGACCTACCGAACGACTGACGAACAAACCGATCAACCTACCAACCAACCGAAAAACCGACCAACTGACAGACCGACCGACCGAACCACGACCGAACAACCAACCAACGGGCCGAAAAATGCTCGCAAAGAAAAACAAAGGGATAATAAAGAGGCCGTGCAATCATGGTGATCTGGGATGTGACTGAAACCATATCCTATCAAAAGATGAAAGTACGGTTTTTGACAAGCAATCCACATTTCGAAACCAAGGTGAATGAAATGAAAGATGACTTGCGAAAAAAATACAATGAGAGCGGCAGAAGCGGTGGTGCCAGTATAGAGCGTGGAAAATTGTCGGGTTTATTATCTCTTAAGATAAATCGTGGTTGCCGAATATTGTATTCAGTTGATGAGAAGAATAAAAAAATTAAATTAGAAAAAATAGGACGGCATGAAGACGTCTATTGACAAACAGACAAACAGTAGAGACGGAATGGTTTTGTAAAGTGGTTGGTGCGATATGGAGACACTTAAGAGGCCATATGCCATGCCACGACATGCCACTCAATACGATACGATACGATACAAAACGATACGATACGATATTATACGACACAGCACTATACGATACGATATATATTGAAATTGATTGTTAACACCCTAAAAATACGAGTAAAGAAAATCAAAGGCATAATAAAGAGGCCGATCATACACAGTATTATACGGTACAATACTGACACAGATACGATACGAAACGATACGATAAAATTCGATACGATACGATACGATGCAATACAACACGATACGATACAATACAATACAATACAATACAATACAATACAATACGATACGATACGATACGATACGATACGATACGATACTATACGATACCGATACGATAACATATCATACGATACAATACGACCGACCAACCGACCGATCAACCTACCGAACGACTGACCAACAAACCTACCAACCAACCGACCAACCAACCAACCAACCGACCGACCAACTGACCGACCGACCAACTGACCATCCGACCAACTGATCAACCGACCGACCGACCAACCACGACCCACCGACCAACCTACCAACCAATCGAAAAATGCTCGCAAAGAAAAACAAAGGGATAATAAAGAGGGCGTGCAATCATGTTTATCTGGGATGTTACTGAAACCATATCCTATCAAAAGATGAAAGTACGGTTTTTGACAAGAAATCCACATTTCGAAACCAAGGTGAATGAAATGAAAGATGACTTGCGACAAAAATACAATGAGAGCGGCAGAAGCGGTGGCGCCAGTAAAAAGAGTGGAAAATTTGCGGGTTTATTATCTCTTAAGATAAATCGTGGTTGCCGAATACTATACTCAGTAGATGAAAAGAATAAAATAATTAGGTTAGAAAAAATAGGACGGCATGAAGACGTCTATTGAGAAACAGTTAATTTCGGTTGTATTACAGACGGAGTGTTTTGTAAAGGGGTTGGTACGATATGGAGAGACTTAAGAGGCCATATGCCATGCCACGACATGCCACTCAATACGATACGATACGATACAAAACAAAACGATACGATGCAATAATATATCATACGATAATATAACATACCATAAAATACGACAGATCGACCAACCGACTGACCAACCGACCGCCCGACCAACCGACCGACTGACCAAAAAAACGACCAACCTACCAACCAACCGACCAACCAACCAAAAAACCGACCAACCAACCAACCGACCAACTGTCCAACCGACCGACAGACCAACCACGACCGACCGACCAACCAAAAGACCGAAAAATGCTCGCAAAGAAAAAGAAAGGGATAATAAAGAGGCTGTGCAATCATGCTGATCTGGGATGTGACTGAAACCATATCCTATCAAAAGATGAAAGTACGGTTTTTGACAAGAAATCCACATTTCGAAACCAAGATGAATGAAATGAAAGATGACTTGCGAAAAAAATACAATGAGAGCGGCAAAAGCGGTGGCGCCAGTAAAAAGAGTGGAAAATTGGCGGGATTATTATCTCTTAAGATAAATCGTGGTTGCCGAATATTGTACTCAGTTGATGAGAAGAATAACATAATTAAATTAGAAAAAATAGGACGGCATGAAGACGTGTATTGACAAACAGTTAATTCCAGTTGTAGTAGAGACGAAATGGTTTTGTAAAGGGGTTGGTGCGATATGGAGACACTTAAGAGGCCATATGCCATGCCATGCCACGACATACCACTCAATACGATACGATACAAAACGATACGATACGATACGATATCATACGACACAATACAATACTATACGAAACGATACGATATATATTGAAATTGATTGTTAACAGCCTAAAAATACGAGTAAATAAAATCAAAGGCATAATAAAGAGGCCGATCGTACACAGTATAATACGATACGATACTGACACCGATACGATACGATACGATAAAATACGATACGATGCGATACCATACCATACCATACCTTACCATACAATACAATACAATACCATACAATACAATACAATACAATACAATACAATACAATACAATACGGTATGATACGATAACATATCATACGATACAATACGACCGACCGACAAACCGACCGACCAACCGACTGACTGACCAACCGACCGACCGACCGACCAACAGACTGACTGACAAACAAACCTACCAACCAACCGACAAACCAACCAACCAACCAACCGACCAACTGACGGACCGACCAACTGAACAACCGACTAACTGACCGACCAACCACGACCGACCGATCAACCAACCAACCGACCGAAAAATGCTCGCAAAGAGAAACAAAGGGATAATAAAGAGGCCGTGCAATCATGGTGATCTGGGATTTGATTGAAACCATATCCTATCAAAAGATGAAAGTACGGTTTTTGACAAGCCATCCACATTTCGAAACCAAGGTAAATGAAATGAAAGATGACTTTCGAAAAAAATACAATGAGAGCGGCAAAAGCGGTGGCGCCAGTAAAAAGCGTGGAAAATTGGCGGGTTTATTATCTCTTAAGATAAATCGTGGTTGCCGAATATTGTATTCAGTTGTTGAGAAGAATAAAATAATTAAATTAGAAAAAATAGGACGGCATGAAGACGTGTATTGACAAACAGTTAATTTCAGTTGCAGTAGAGACGAAATGGTTTTGTAAAGGGGTTGGTGCGATATGGAGACACTTAAGAGGCCACATGCCATGCCACGACATACCACTCAATACGATACGCTACAAAACGATACGATACGATATTATACGACACAATACAATACGATACGAAACGATACGATAAATATTGAAATTGATTGTTAACAGCCTAAAAATACGAGTAAAGAAAATCAAAGGCATAATAAAGAGGCCGATCATACACAGTATAATACGATACGATAAAATACGATACCATACCATACCACACCATACAATACAATACAATGCAATACAATACAATAAAATTCAATACAATACAGTACAATACAATTCAATACAATACAATACAATACGATACGATATGATAACATATCATACGATACAATACGACCGACCGACAAACCGACCGACCAACCGACTGACTGACCTACCGACCGACCGACCAACACACTGACTGACCAACAAACCTACCAACCAACCGACCAACCAACCAACCGACCGACCAACTGACGGACCGACCAACTGACCAACTGACCGACCAACCACGACCGACCGACCAACCACGACCGACCAACCAACCAACCGACCGAAAAATGCTCGCAAAGAAAAACAAAGGGATAATAAAGAGGCCGTGCAATCATGGTGATCTGGGATGTGATTGAAACCATATCTTATCAAAAGATGAAAGCACGGTTTTTGACAAGCCATCCACATTTCGAAACCAAGGTGAATGAAATGAAAGATGACTTGCGAAAAAAATACAATGAGAGCGGCAAAAGCGGTGGCGCCAGTAAAAAGCGTGGAAAATTGGCGGGTTTATTATCTCTTAAGATAAATCGTGGTTGCCGAATATTGTATTCAGTTGATGAGAAGAATAAAATAATTAAATTAGAAAAAATAGGACGGCATAAAGACGTGTATTGACAAACAGATAATTTCGGTTGTAGTAGAGTAAAGGGGTTGGTGCGATATGGAGACACTTAAGAGGCCATATGCCATGCCACGACATGCCACTCAATACGATACGATACGATACAAAACGATACGATACGATATTATACGACACAGCACAATACGATACGATATATATTGAAATTGATCGTTAACACCCTAAAAATACGAGTAAAGAAAATCAAAGGCATAATAAAGAGGCCGATCATACACAGTATAATACGGTACAATACTGACACAGATACGATACGATACGATACGATGCAATACGATAAGGTAAGATAAGATAAGATAAGATAAGATACAATACAATACAATACAATACAATACAATACAATACAATACAATACGATACGATAAGATACGATACGATAACATATCATACGATACAATACGGTACGATACGCTTCAAAACGATACGATACGATACGATACAAAACGATACGATACGATACGATATTATACGACACAGTACAATACGATACGATACGATACGATATATATTGAAATTGATTGTTAACAGCCTAAAAATACGAGTAAAGAAAATCAAAGGCATAATAAAGAGGCCGATCATACACAGTATAATACGATACGATACTGACACCGATACGATACGATACCATACGATACCATACAATACAAGCAATACAATACAATACAATACAACACAATACGATACGATACGATAACATATCATACGATACAATACGACCGACCGACAAACTGACCGACCAACCGACTGACTGACCAACCGACCGACCGACCAACCAACAGACTGACAGACCAACAAACCTACCAACCAACCGACCAACCTACCGACCGACCAACTGACCGACCGACCAACTGACCAACCGACCAACTGACCGACCAACCACGACCGACCAACCACGACCGACCAACCACGACCGTCCGACCAACCAACCAACCGACCGGAAAATGCTCGCAAAGAAAAACAAAGTGATAATAAAGAGGCCGTTCAATCATGGTGATCTGGGATGTGACTGAAACCATATCCTATCAAAAGATGAAAGTACGGTTTTTGACAAACCATCCACATTTCGAAACCAAGATGAATGAAATGAAAGATAACTTGCGAAAAAAATACAATGAGAGCGGCAAAAGCGGTGGCGCCCTTAAAAAGCGTGGAAAATTTGCGGGTTTATTATCTCTTAAGATAAATCGTGGTTGCCGAATATTGTATTCAGTTGATGAGAAGAATAAAATAATTAAATTAGAAAAAATAGGACGGCATAAAGACGTGTATTGACAAACAGATAATTTCGGTTGTAGTAGAGTAAAGGGGTTGGTGCGATATGGAGACACTTAAGAGGCCATATGCCATGCCACGACATGCCACTCAATACGATACGATACGATACAAAACGATACGATACGATATTATACGACACAGCACAATACGATACGATATATATTGAAATTGATCGTTAACACCCTAAAAATACGAGTAAAGAAAATCAAAGGCATAATAAAGAGGCCGATCATACACAGTATAATACGGTACAATACTGACACAGATACGATACGATACGATACGATGCAATACGATAAGGTAAGATAAGATAAGATAAGATAAGATACAATACAATACAATACAATACAATACAATACAATACAATACAATACGATACGATAAGATACGATACGATAACATATCATACGATACAATACGGTACGATACGCTTCAAAACGATACGATACGATACGATACAAAACGATACGATACGATACGATATTATACGACACAATACAATACGTTACGATACGATCCGAAACGATACGATACGATATTGTACGACACGATACAATACGATACGATATATAGTGAAACTGATTGTTAACAGCCTAAAAATACGAGTAAAGAAAATCAAGGAAAGATAAAGAGGCCGATCATACACAGTATAACGCAATACGATACTGACACCGATACGATACGATACGATACGATAAAATACGATACGAGACGATACAATACGATACGAGACGATACGATAATATATCATACGATACAGTACGACAGACCGACCAACCGACCGCCCGACCGACTGACCAAAAAACCGACCTACCAACCGACCAACCAACCAACCATCCGACCAACGGACCAACCACGACCGACCGACCAACCATCCAACCAACCGAAAAATGCTCGCAAAGAAAAACAAAGGGATAATAAAGAGGCCGTGCAATCATGGTGATCTGGGATGTGGCTGAAACCATATCCTACCAAAAGATGAAAATACGGTTTTTGACAAGCCATCCACATTTCGAAACCAAGGTGAATGAAATGAAAGATGACTTGCAAAAAAAATACAATGAGAGCAGCAGAAGCGGTAGCGCCAGTAAAAAGCGTGGAAAATTGGCGGGTTTATTATCTCTTAAGATAAATCGTGGTTGCCGAATTATGTATTCAGTTGATGAGAAGAATAAAATAATTAAATTAGAAAAAATAGGACGGCATGAAGACGTGTATTGACAAACAGTTAATTTCAGTTGTAGTAGAGACGGAATGGTTTTGTAAAAGGGTTGGTGCGATATGGAGACACTTAAGAGGCCATATGCCATGCCACGACATACCACTCAATACGATACGATACAAAACGATACGATATTATACGACACAGTACAATACGATACGAAACGATACGATATATATTGAAATTGATTGTTAACAGCCTAAAAATACGAGTAAAGAAAATCAAAGGCCTAATAAAGAGGCCGATCATACACAGTATAATACGATACGATACTGACACCGATACGATACGATACCATACGATACCATACAATACAAGCAATACAATACAATACAATACAACACAATACGATACGATACGATAACATATCATACGATACAATACGACCGACCGACAAACTGACCGACCAACCGACTGACTGACCAACCGACCGACCGACCAACCAACAGACTGACAGACCAACAAACCTACCAACCAACCGACCAACCTACCGACCGACCAACTGACCGACCGACCAACTGACCAACCGACCAACTGACCGACCAACCACGACCGACCAACCACGACCGACCAACCACGACCGTCCGACCAACCAACCAACCGACCGGAAAATGCTCGCAAAGAAAAACAAAGTGATAATAAAGAGGCCGTTCAATCATGGTGATCTGGGATGTGACTGAAACCATATCCTATCAAAAGATGAAAGTACGGTTTTTGACAAACCATCCACATTTCGAAACCAAGATGAATGAAATGAAAGATAACTTGCGAAAAAAATACAATGAGAGCGGCAAAAGCGGTGGCGCCCTTAAAAAGCGTGGAAAATTTGCGGGTTTATTATCTCTTAAGATAAATCGTGGTTGCCGAATATTGTATTCAGTTGATGAGAAGAATAAAATAATTAAATTAGAAAAAATAGGACGGCATAAAGACGTGTATTGACAAACAGATAATTTCGGTTGTAGTAGAGTAAAGGGGTTGGTGCGATATGGAGACACTTAAGAGGCCATATGCCATGCCACGACATGCCACTCAATACGATACGATACGATACAAAACGATACGATACGATATTATACGACACAGCACAATACGATACGATATATATTGAAATTGATCGTTAACACCCTAAAAATACGAGTAAAGAAAATCAAAGGCATAATAAAGAGGCCGATCATACACAGTATAATACGGTACAATACTGACACAGATACGATACGATACGATACGATGCAATACGATAAGGTAAGATAAGATAAGATAAGATACAATACAATACAATACAATACAATACAATACAATACAATACAATACAATACAATACGGTACTATACGATACCGATACGATAACATATCATACGATACAATACGACCGACGGTCCATCCGACCGACCAACCGACCGTATGACCAACCGACCGGCAGACCGACAAACCGACCAACCTACGAACCAACCGACCAACCAACCAACCGACCGACCAACCAACCATGACAGACCGAAAAACCAACAAACCGACCGAAAAATGCTCGCAAGGAAAAACAAAGGGATTATAAAGAGGAAAATCATGGTGTTCTGGATTGTGAATGAAACCAAACTTTGCCAAAAGATGTCTTGTCACCAAGGTGAATGAATTGGAAGAAAACTTGCGAAAAAGATACAATGAGGGCGGCAGAAGTGGTGACGCCAGTAAAAAGCGTGGAAAATTGGGGGGTTTGTTGTCTTTTAAGAACATGGTTGCCGAATACTGTTCTCAGTTGATAGAAGAATAAAATAATTAAATTGGAAAAAATAGGACGGCACGAAGACGTCTATTGACAAACTGGCCTACACGGTTACGGTCAGTTGTAGTAGCGACGGAATGGTCTTGTACAGGGGTTGGTATGATATGGGGAGACTTAAGAGGCCATATACCATGCCACACAGTACGATACTATACGATACGATACAATGCTATACAATACGATTCGACACAATACGATGCGATACAATACAATACGATACAGTACAATACGATACAATACGATATGATATGATGTGATATATATTGAAATTAATTGTTAACAACCGAAAAATGCGAGTAAAGAAAATCAAAGGGATAAAAGGAGGCCGATCATGATGTTCTGGATTGTGATTGATACAGGAAAATCTTACTGAAAGATGAAAGCAAGATTTCTGACAAACCATCCACTTCCTGTCACCAAGGGGAATGAACTGGAAGAAATCCTGCGAAAAAAATACAATGAACGCGGCACAAGCGGTGGAGGCATTAAAAAGAGTGGAAAATTAAAGGAATTATTATCTGTTAGGATAAATCGTGGTTGCCGGATACTATGCTCAGTTGAGAAGAATAAAATAATTAAATTAGAAAAATAGGACTGCACGAAGACGTCTATTGACAAACTGGCCATCACGGTTATGGTCAGTTGTAGTAGCGACGGAATGGTCTTGTACAGGGGTTGGTACGATATTGGGAGACTTAAGAGGCCATATGCCATGCCATGCCACTCAATACGATACGATACAAAATCACTAGTATTTTTTGTCTAGAGTATCTTTTTTTCTACTCATCTAATAATTATGACACATTTTTTATTCTTTTTCTAAGTATAATTCTTTTTCTAAGTTTGCCATAATTTCGGAAAAGCCAACAATTGAAGCTAGGTTTGTTTTCCTCAAAAACTTACGTACATAAAACGCATATAAAACTTACGTACATAAAACAAATTAGCTAAATATAAAGCAAGTTAACAATGTTGTAGGCACATAAAAAAAGTTCGAGTCAAAAATCTGTTTCGTGACTATAAGTGCATATGCAGCCATTGCGATATTTTATTTGTTATTATAGCCATTTAATAATTACTTTGAAAAAACTCATTTCATACGGAGAATATTTTTATGAAAGATATCACAGGTTTAAAAAAAAATACAATATCATTTTTATGAGACATTAAAGATTGAATATAATAAAAAAATAATGTACAATAAAAATAGAATATGAAGATAGAATATTAAATTTGAATATTTTAAGTCTATAGTAGTAATAAGTAAATAATGAATTTAAAATGTAGTTTTATTAAATTAAAATTAATTTTGTAGCATTGTTTTATGAATTTTAGTTTGTGATGGACATTCATTCTTGGTCAATAAGAAGTGAACTCTCTTCTTTTCTAATTTCGATCATCGAGAACACACTTCGCAATATTATGAAGGATTTGATTTAAAATGATTTCGGATATCGTAATATCTCTTTTAAGAATAAGAAAAAGAAGCTGTAGTGCTGCTATCTATGCAAAATATTTACAAGTAATTTAAACAAAGCAAAAATGTGTTCCTTTATACGATTGATGTCGTTTCTGATACCTTTTAATTGATTAAATTTATAATTTCTTATTTCTCAGGGGACGCTAGAGCACTTCAAATTATGTTATAAAAACCTATATCTATATTTAAAACAGGTATTGTTATATGACAAAGTATAGATTTTAAATCACGTCGGCCAAATGGTTCTTCAAAAATGAAAATTAAAAGATTCCACTCTTTTGAAACTCAAAAATTATTTAGCCGATTTTGTTAAAATATTGTTTTTCGTCATTTAATTTTACATATTTAAAACGATTGAAAAAATATTACACCTTTGGCATTAAATTTGCTTCGAGCATAACTAAATAAAACGATTGAAACTATTAAATAAATATTTAAAATTATTTTTTTACGAAGTCTGATTTCCCTACTAACAAGAGAATTTTATAATTAAGTGAAAAATGTTTTGAGATTCCTTCAAAAATTTATCGAACTATGGCAAAATACGCTAGAAGAGAAATTATCACAAAAGGGTCAGAACTTCAAACTGCTTTACTGACTAAAATATTGGGATCATATTTTCCAAATTTCGGCTGCTCCCCATATTTTTGATTGCAAGAAAGAAAAAGAAGAAAAAAAAACATATCTATCAGCGAAAAAAATAAAAAATATGTTTATTTAGAGAAACTGAGCCTGATTCCGTAACTAAATCAATAGACATAACTAATTAATTAGCATATTTAAGGTTAAACTATTGACCATAAAATTTGGTAATTAGATTATCTATCATAGTAAGCATTTTAAATATAACAATTTTCATGAAGAGTATATCAAGAAGATTATTAAAAATAGAAACTAAACATTTCGAATTCACCCTCGTTTTCGACATATGTTTCAAAAGTAAATATAGATTGACAATTATTTTAAAAGAGAACAAAATATGTTTAATTTGCCAAATTTCTTAAAATAAATTTCAAAACATAATGATGGAATTCTGATTAAGGTGCATCAGGTGCATACCTCTAAAGCAATTTAAGTATAGTAATATTTTTTTAAAAAAATTTAAAAGGACTATTTTAAATTTTTTTAGGGACTATTTTTTTAGGGACTATTTTTTTAGGGACTATTAAATTTTTAAAGGACTATTTTAAATTGTATGAGCTTTTTGAAAATTTTCTTGATAATTTAGCATCTTTGAATCCTAATTTAACTATTGTACTATTTGATTGATTGATTTTATTCAAAGAATAGTTTTAATTATAAATTTTATAAAATTTACGAAAGCCAACATGAACAATAATAGTGAACATATTTATTTTATTTGTTTATAGATTTTTATTTGAAAACACGCTGCATTGTTATTTAAAGTCTTTCAAATTCGATCAAATGTAGTCCGTTTTTTTCAAGATTTTAAATTATTCACAGTTCTACTATCTAGGTAAATACAAATTATACAAATATCAAGCTATACAAATCCATATACATACAAAATTAGAAACACGAAAATATATCTAAAATAATTTTATAAATTGCAATCCAATCTTCTGAAAATAATAAATGAATAGGGTGTAAATTGTATAAACAAATTCTTAAGAATTCTCATTGTGTATGGTGGTTCATGTACTGTACTCGACAACCAAAAACAATAATAAGAGAAGGAGCCGTGGTAGCGTTTATGTATAATAATGAAAGAAGTTTATAAAAGATTTTAGAATAGGAAAAATCAATTGATGTTTCTGCATTTCGTGGCATTTTTCAATTCCCAATTTCATAGATATTTCCCAGTTATAAAGAGAGATCTTGTCATTCGATGATTCAAAAAATTTCTATTAAAGATGCTGATAAATCGTCCATTCCTTCAAATAAAAAAATGGTTTCAGTAAAAATATACGTAAAAAAGACTAAAAAAATTAATAAATCAAAATCTCATTTACTTTTTTTATGCATTGTAATAATAATAGAGGAAAAATTTGAATCGCAAGAAATGGAGCTAACTGCCTTCCTGCTATGAACGGTGGGATTGTGCACAAGAACATTGTAATTCTAAAAACTTTTGAAAGTAGTTTTGACTCTGAACAGTACACAATACTTACATCAACGTCATAAATTCAAGTTTTCACATCAAATCAAATNCTTTTTAAATGACCTCACACACACATACTCATATATATCTATTATATATATATATGACAGTGGCGTGAAAATTTTCGGTGGTCATCGCAATTATTTAAGCTTGTGGTGAAAAATTAGTAACTCTAAAATGCAATGGTTGAATGTTCAAAAAAGAAACTTTAAATCTTACCTTCACTTATACATGAACTCCAGCCTTCTTGTTTTTGAAGCGAATTTGTTTGTGATTTTGATGCAGAAGTCTTCCTTCTCCTTCAAAGACATCAACAGTTCCTTTTCAATGGACAACAAAGCCAAATTACTGAGCCTGTCTTCTGTTTGTGTGGACCTCTTGTATGTATGAATCCTTTTAAGGTCGGAAAAACTCCTTTCTACTGGTGCTATTGTTGCAGGAATGGTCGAAATTAATTTGGAGAGTTTAAAAATCTCCCTGAAAGAACAGTGTAAATTTTCTTCTTTCAGAAATTTTATTAGTTTTTGTGGTGATTTGTCGTTAAATGTAGAAGTCCGGTGAAATACAATCAGTTCACTTTTCAACCCTGTCATATCAAAGGTTTGAGGATATAATTCTCCTAGATTAGTTAAAAGTTGTAGGGAAGCCATTTTTTTCTGAAAAATTCTTGAACTGTTTAGGATTTAGTAAATCAAAGAATGCCAGTTTATTCAGAGAAGAAAACCGGCTGCTTAAATTGCTAAGTAAATTATCTGTTACTTCATAAAACAGCTTTCTATATCGTTGTTCTAAAGTCACTGAACTTTCGTTGTTAGCACGAACTTTTCTTTTTCTTGAATTTTTTGGTAATCCTGCCACTGAAACAGTTTTTTCCCAAATTACGAGAAATCTGATAATGTCACTTTCATCGCATTGGACTCTCCAAGACTTCTTGAAAGTCTCTGATAACATTTAAGCAGGACAATATATTGATACTGTCTGCCTGCAACATTTGAAATAATAAATCTGTTCGGGAAAACAAAGGTGAAAACAGATTTAATAAAAAGACAGTGAGCATAACAGTGCGTGAATAGAGTTTTTGGATATATATCTGTAACCTTTTTCTGTAAACCTGACAAATGGCCTGTCATTACTGAAGCACCATCGTACGTCTGAGCAACGAATTTATCAGTCAGTTTATATTCACTTACTGCTTTCTGTACGTGCTCGAGTAAACCATTAGATGTGCGGTTTACACTTACGTCGGTAAATCCAAGAAACCTCTCTGTAACACTGCTGTCTCCCTTCACAACATATCTCAAAACTGTAGAGAGCTGTGACCTTCTTCTAATATCCGACGCTTCATCTAACATTAAAGCTACAAAATCTGCTTCTTCTATTTCTTGTTTAATAGTTTCTATCAGTTCTTCACTAATAATACTAATTAGTTCGTTTTGTATATCATTTGAAATGCCTTTAAAAACTGTGGAATTTTCAAATTGTTCTGCTAAAACTGGATCGTAGAGTTTTAAAAGATTTAAAGTTTCAACATAATTTTCTTGATTCAAAGAGGAGGTTTTTTCATTGTGCCCTCGGAAGGGTAATTCTTGTTTGGCAAGAAAGCATGTCACATCTATGAGTCGTTTTAAAACTTCACGATTTTTCTTAACTTTTTGGTTGTGCAAATTGTTATTTACTTTGAGGGTTGTGACTATTAATTCATCTATTCGTTGCTTTCCAAAATTATACAGGTCTACCACAGACTGAAGATGTGATTCAGAATTTTCGTGTGCCTTGGTTGATTTGGTTAATCTATTCAAATTACTGAAACCACTAAAATTCCAAACGTTTTTGGATTTGGAAAATAAAGACAGGGCCAGCAAAAAAGTTTGGACAAACTTTCACTGCCACAGAGCCAAGTATGAGAATCATAATTAGAAACTGTAAAGTGTCTGGTATATTCTCTGCCTCTTTCTTTTACTTTAGACGATAAATTTTTGAGTGATGGACAAAGTCTAACATTTTGGACAATATGCAGTTTATCCTCAAATCTTAAAGAACAGAGAGGTTTTTTCTGGAGTTCTTGTATAATACCCGATTCAGCCATGTACGAATCAGTGAATCAGTAAAATGAGCATCAATTGGGAAAAAATTTCAGATCATTCAAGGAAAACACTGCATTATCACATACGAATATTCAAAGACGATGCCAAAACTTACCAAAAAATAATTAAAACACCATCTGAATTAATGAAAATATCTATGACACAGCAAGACACAAAAATCGCTGAATAACAAACCAGCCAAACAAGCAGAAATATCTATAAAAAAACAACACGTGCATATCGGAAGTTGGCTGTTCTAACTCCCTTCACAAAACTTTCAATATATTAACTAAACCATCTCAGTTAAAAAGTAGAATATACAATATAATGAAAGAGAAAAATTAATCAAGAAGTCCTGCAAAATAAAAAAACACCCGTTAAAAAAGGAGAAATTTTAACTGAATAACATTTCATAACAGCAGGGAAGTACAGTGGATAACGGAACAGCAACGCTGTTTTTGTTTAAAATCTAACCTCTTCACTTGAAGAGTGCGAGAGCTTCTTGGCTTCTGTTCAACAGAAGCGCAAAAATCTGCGGTGAGTAGCGTACTTTTAGTTGGGCAAAAAGATGCGCGGAGTGGGTGGGGACTGGAGATGAATGACTAAGGCAGGGAAAACAAAAACGTTATTTGGATGCGCTAAAGTTTGCGGATCGCACGAGATTTCTCTTTGGTTTTCACACATTTTTTATCAGGATTTTTTTTTGTTTTTTGGAAAAATCATATTTTTAAAATTATATTTAAACTCAAAATACTCTATCTAATTCTCTGAAATATTGCTTGGTCATCGCNTTGGAACTCAAGATTATATATATATATATAACAAGGCTACATCCCTGTTATCATTGTTGTATTCAGCTTGCATAATTTAGTCGCAAGCTATAATACGTTCTCAAAAGATTTATTTAAAGGTAGGCTGGTGGTTATAACAGTTCACATCTCCACTCCACAAGGGAGGGGGTGAGGATAAAACTCCGGATGGTTCCGGCAGATCTTTTACGGAACACGTTATTCAGTAGGAGACATGCGAAAACCATCACTCCCGCATTAAATACTAACAGATATGGAGGTGAAAATGCTCAGTCACTGCATAGTTTGAAACTCTACGCATCATCGACAATCATTTAATGCTTCCTGATATGGAATTGAAAGAGGCACAGGATTCTAAAAATAACTCCACCTTTGAAATATAAATCTGATTATAATTCCATGGTATGTTTTCATCCTTGAAGTCCCAAAATAGAATTTCTGCACATATTCTTTAGCAAAGACATTTTACGAAAACGAAAGAGTTTTAATGTTGTTATTAATACAAAATTATTTATAATTTTTGCATTACATATATGTATAATATTTCTCAACTATTTGAAATATCATATTTTATTGCTTATTAATATATAATACCTAATCCTAATGAAAAATTTTCGAAACGTTTTAATCAAATTTCCAGGGAAGCTCAGTTTTTCAATTCTAAAAACTCTTATTAAACATTGAAGTCAATCGTACTTTCAAAGTTATAAATTCAAATCTTTTCCATGCACATAGAAACGCATGTTTACGCAAAAACAATACTTCTCATGATTAAATTAATCTTTGAATCCAAATATTTTCAAAAAAGACTTTATGCATCCAAATGAGACTACAGATTTGAATATTTTAACGTTATTTTAAAAACCATCATTGCTGTTAGCAGGATTCGAATCTGGGTTATTGCGTCCACAACGCAATGTACTAACCACTATACTATCACGCCATACACAAAAACCACATTTAAAAACTGTTATCATGGCAATAGTACATGCAAAAAAATTAATGGAACATGTTTAAAAAAAATTGTTGTTTTCCTAAATTTTGAATATAGATCGCAGCAATATATAAATTTTTGATATAATAGGTGCGAAATACCTTCAAAAACAAACATAGCAGGATATTATAATCGTGTTATAAAAATAACACGTTCACTTCAGCGAAGTTGAAATTTTTATTTGAACTGCTTTAAAAGAATTATTACTGAATATTTGTTAAAAAGGAGCAAATTTTAAAACATTTCTATAAAAATTGCCCCGTTTATTTTGTAAGCAATAAAAACCAAACATGATTGAATAATATCTATCTATTATCTATAAGACTACATGCAAAAAGCAAACAAATATCATGCGTATGATAACTATAGTTTCGATACAACATTTTACAATATTATTCAAAAAAATTAAATATCTATTATATATAATTCTCTTACGTGGCTCCCAAATTTTGGCTGTATTTCTTTTCCGCCGGTGGCAACGTTTGCTTTGTTTTGAAAACACCAAAGCATTCTGCCTTTTAATGATGTGTTTCTGATCTAATATATATAATTCTCTTACGTGGCTCCCAAATTTTGGCTGAAGTACTTTGTACAACTAAATAAGATTCTTTTCACAACA
>NC_092206.1:78536091-78538824 GCF_043381705.1 Parasteatoda tepidariorum | reverse complement strand
TTTAGCCCTCTGGTGGGAAAGACTTTAAAACAAAACTTACAACAGTTACTTTTCTCAACAACTGAAATTTAGAATAGTGTGATTAAGAAAAATATGTGAACTGTTTGCAATTTCAAATTAATATTGAAATGTACAGGTTTAGAATTTTCTACAGTGAAAAGTTTTCGGAACATCAGTATTCAAAAAAGTATACAAAAGCTAGACGTTAAGAACGTATCCAATGAGCGAGCATTGGATTGCGAAGCAATCCGAAATGAACTGCGAAAGCAGTTCCGGGGATTGGCGAGCGCCAGCGAGTAGGGGGCAAAGCCTCCTAGTCACTAATATTTAACTATTCTTAATATACTCAATTTCATGATCAAAATGGCATTTCTTAATGAAAAAAATTGTATAATTACAAATTTTTCATGCGTCAAATCTAATGAAAATATTTATAATATATCACACTTTCATAGTCACAGTCACACTTTCATTCAGTACAATATCAACCAATTTACACATAGTAATATTTAAAAAAAACTTAAATGGACTTATATGAATTTTAAATTTTATGAGCTTTTCGAAAAGTAACTTGATAATTTAGCATCTTTCAAACAGAATTTAACTCTTCCAAATTTTTGATGAATTGATTTTATTCAAGGAACAGTATTAAAGATAAATTTTATAAGCTTGACAAGAACTAACATGGATATTAATGGAAAACATTTTTATTTTATTTGTCTACATATTTTTATTTCAACGCATGCTACATCGCCATTTTTAAAGCCATTCAAATTCAATCAAATGTCGTCTACACTTCAATCAATCCACAATTCCGACAAACACAAATCCGACTTCAAATAATCCACAGTTAAATAAACCAAATCCTTACAAATTATACAAATACCAAGTTATATAAATCCGATTAGATACAAAATTAAAATAACAAAAGTTCATTAACCAATTAAATACAAAATTGAAATAACAAATGTCCAATAACCAATTTGATACAAATTTCTTAGAAAACGTTATGAAACACAATTCAGTCTTTTGAAAACAATATATCAATAGCGTGAGGTGAGGAGAGATGGAGGTTCGAGGAGGTTGTTAATAGAGAGATGAGGGTTCGAACCCCGCAGGAGCCTTTTTGTATATTGAAAAAATCATCAATTTTTTGAAATAAAAAATTTTTTAAGAAAATATATATGTAAAGAAAAAGGAAAGATCGAATGTGTGTAAAAGAGAAATAGAAAAAAAATCACTCAATCAAAACCTCATACATTATTTCTAAATTATAAAGAATTATTACCCGATGAAAAGCCCTTATCCTTTAGTAGAAGGGATAAATATGGAGAAAAGGAGTTACAAGAAAAAGAAAAGAAATTTTAATATAAAAAAGAGAGCTAGTAATAAAATTGATTATTAATTATAATGGATATCGAAATAGCTATGAACAAAACGTTAAAAAGCATGTGTGAAAAATGCGAAATTTTCTGAAAAAATTTCCTCAGTATGAAGGAAAGGTTAAACAAATTGAAATAAGTGTAGATAAAAAGAATTTTGATGAAGGCAGTAAAAGGAAAGGCAAATTAAATGAACTTTATAGCATTGTTATAAAGCGAAACTGCTGAATCTTGAACAGTATAGACAAAAATAAAATTAAATTGGAAAAATTGGAACTCAAGATGATGTCTTTAAAAAAAAAAAAAAAAAAAAAAAAAAAGGAAAATAGTTGATAGCATTTAGAGAAATTTAACTTTCTCTTAATTCTCTATCTTCAAATATTTAATTTACATAACAAGGTGTATATCGGTCTGTCAATAATCGCATTGCTTAAGATATATAGATTATTTTCTAAATCAAATTTTGAAGTTCATGTTTAAAAAACAACATTGACGCCATTTATTTATAATTTTGTGAATAACATAATAAGAAGTATATAAGTAACACCAAAAACTTGTTTATATGTAAGGTAGAAATGAGAAAGAAAAAAAAGTCTCATTCCTTGCATTAAGTTGAAAACCAGTTTAAAATGACCAGAAAATGTACCTAGAGTGTACAACTTAAACAGGTCCTACAGCATTAAGTATTAACATAATAATTAAGACGGTAAAACTGAACTTCCTGCTTTGAACGGTTGAATTGAGCACTAAAAAAATGTAATTCTAAAATCTTCTTAAAGCATTTTTGACTGTGGACAGTACACAATACTTATTTTATCATCATAAATTCAATTTTTTGGCATAAAGTCAAATGCTTTTTTATTATCATTGGGGTTAAATCCTTTGTCCATTCATAAATAATAATATTTTACTACAAATATATATTATCATATAAAATATATATTATCATATAAAATATATATTATCATATAAAATATGTATTGTCATTTAAAAAATTCTAGGAGGCTTCGCCCCCTGCTCGCTGGCGCTCTCCAACTCCCGGAACTGCTTTCGCAGTTCATTTCGGATTGCTTCGCAATCCGATGCTCGCTTTGCTCGCTCATTGGATACGTTCTTAACGTCTAGCTTTTGTAAACTGTTTTGAACACTGAAGTTCCGAAAACATTTCACTGTAGAAAATTCTAAATCTGTGCATTTTAATATTAATTTGAAATTGCAAACATTTCGCATATTTTTCTTAATCACACTATTCTAAATTTCAGTTGTTGAGAAAAGTAACTGTTGTAAGTTTTGTTTTAAAGTCTTTCCCACCAGAGGGCTAAAACCATGTGTTGTAAAACAATATGAAATA
>NC_092206.1:78484252-78533141 GCF_043381705.1 Parasteatoda tepidariorum | reverse complement strand
ATTGTTAATTCTAATTTAATTATCTAATCATCTAATTTATTTAATCATCATCATTCATCTAATTTAATAATCATTTGTTAATTGTTAATTTGTTAATAATGTATTAAACGCTTAAATAATTGTAACTGTTAAATTTGTGATAAACTTTTAATTGTATGTTTTTTAATTTCTTCTTTTTACACTTGTAATTAATGTTATTTAGTTATCAGTATTCAATAATTCTTTGCAATATATTTCATGTAATATTTAAGTTTTAAGCCTCAATTTGTTTTGTAACCTTGGGAAAGTAATCTTTCTCTGCATGTATGTTCTTCCTTTAAAAGAAGATTCCTCCTTTTGTTACTTGCTGACAGCAAGATGTATGTCCAGTCAGCAAACCCCTATTGTTGGATGGAGAAGAATGTCACCAAGTCCTCTTTCCCACGTTTCGGCTTGCATCAAATGCAAAGCGCCCCTTTTGATCTTATGATGGCGCCAAGAATGTTCCAGAACATTCCACAAAATTCTTTACCAGGTGTGTCACCACTTTAGACAACCCTGCTTCATGTTTGGCATGGAGCTTAACAATTAATTTCGCCAGTTGGCCAATATTTGCAGCTCTGTGATTTGCCCCTCTGATCCTTCTCCAACCAACCAAGGCGCTATTCGTAAAAGTTTAATTTTTTGGCGAGAGTTTTCTCCCCTATCCTTATAACGAAGAAATAGTCAGTAGTTGTTTTTTTTTAATATTACTGTATGTTTGTCTCTGTACTCGGCTGAAGCCGATTTATTTTTTGTTGGCATGTTTGCTAAGTTGTCCAGTTTTTTAATAATGTCTTCAATTGTGAAATAAATTGTATTTTGCATCTTAGAGAATGTATCTGGTGAGTAATTTTACAGTATAAGTTGTTTTCTCTTCCTTTTTTTTTCAGCATGTTCCATTGTCGCACTTACCTGAAATTTTGCACCCACTTCCAATGTTCGCCACTATCAACTTTTCAGCCTTTACATAATTACTTTCTAAATTGCATTCAATCTTAATTTGACTTAATGTTAGTCATCCCCCTTTTTTGATTTAGCCACACCACAAGGTGGAATTTTAATTGTGCAATTTTATCATTAATTAGGTTAAATTTTAATTTTAACATTAATAAGGAAAAAAAATTATTGATATTTTTAGAGAAATTATTAACAATTAGAGAAAAAAATTATAGTTAAAAGAATTCTTTATTAAATAATGGAAGATGTTCAAAAACGGATTTGCTCGAATTGGATTTGTACTACATAAAAACATAAATTTAGTTAACGCAGAAATTTTCAATTATAACATATATTTAATTTAACAATTTTACATAGAATTTAGTTACATTAATTGGAAATTCAATTATTTTTTTTTAAAGTTTGTAAGAGTTCGTCTTCGTGTTTTCTAAAACAAAAAACATGACTTCAAATTCTTTTAATTCTATTCGTTTGATTGAAAATGGTATTTAAAATACTGTTTTTAGAAACATAAGAACTCATGTAATTAGTTGATTTATATTAAATTTAATATCATCCAGCAAATTCGTGATATATTTTATTTAATAGTCAATGACCTGTTTTACTACTACCAATATTTACTAAATAATTTTTTTAAAAATAGAAAAAAATTTTTTCTTTAAAATGTTAATTTCTCTAAAATTAATAAAATAAATATATAATCATCAATATAAACTTTTTAAAATTTAACCTAATCAATATTAAAATTTTCTAATCAAAATTCATCCGTATTACTGATAAACTTTGAATTATCCAGCATATTTTAATTATCTTGCTCATATTCAGATTCGGGTCCATTCAGATACGAGTCAATCGAATGTAACTAACAAATCAAATGCTTCTACTTCAGTAAGAAAGTGCCATAAATTGCTCCCTTCATTCTCGATTTACGCTTCTACTTTCATTTCTTATTCATCTTTTTAGATACATCTTCATGTTTCTAACATTTTATGTATATGGATGTGTATAACTTGGTATTTGTATAATTTTTATGTACTTGGATTGTAGAACTGTGGGTTTTTAAAATTTTGAAAAAAAGACGACATTTTAACGAATTTGAAAGACTTTAAATAGTAATGCAGAATGTTTTCAAATAAAAATGTATAAACAAATAAATCAAATATGTGCTCAATAAATGTTCATGTTGGTTTTCGTAAATCTTATAAAATTGATAATTAAAACTGTTCTTTGAAAACAATATTTTAACAAAATATGTCAAGTAATTTTTGATTTACAAAATTTCAAAAGAGCTGTATCTCTTAATTTTCCTTTTTGAAAAACCATTATGCCGACGTGATACAAAATCTATATTTTGTCATAAAACAATTCATGTTTTAAATGTATATTTAGGTTTTTAAACATAGTTTGAATTGCTCTAACGACCTCTGAGAATCTTAGATTCTTAATTTAATCAATTAAAAGGTATAAGAAGCGAGATCAATGGTAGAAAAAGAACACATTTTAAGTTTCCTTTAAATTAATTGAAAATATTTCGCGCAGATGGCAGAGCTACAGTTTCTTTTTTTTATTTTCAAAAGAGACATTATTACTATTCCCGAAATTATTTTGAATCTAACCCTTCAAAATGCTGCGGAGTGCGTTCTCACTAATCGAAATTAGAAAAGAAGAGAGTTCACTTCATATTAACCAAGAATGAACGTTCATCGCAAACTAAAATTCACAAAACAATGCCACAAAATTTATTTTAATTTAGTACATCTTGTTGTGTCACAACAACCAGAAATAAGACGTGAGTTGTACCAAACAATTTATTTAAACATTCACACGAAAAATCACAAAATATTACCCAAACGAAATATCTCTTCTCAGAAAAAACTCTCTTCTTCAACAGCAAAAAAAGAACATCACTTCTCGTGTGTGTCTCTCAAGCAACATCATTTTAGCATTACCTCTCGAGGAATTGATGCTTTTAGCTCAGTTGTCACACTGTTACAATCTATATTTTAAATTCATCATTTACGCATGACTAGTATAGACTTAAAATATTAAATTTTTATATTCTATTTTTATATTCTATAATATTTATAATATTATATTCAATTTTTAATGTCGCTTAAGAATTATATCTTGTATTTTTCAAGAACTGTGATATCATTTAATTTTATAAAAATATTCTCCTTATGAAATGAGTTTTTCAAAGGAATTATTAAATGGGTATAATATCAAATAAAATATCACAATATCTGCATATGCACTTATAGTGACGAAACAGCTTAATGACTAGAACTATTTTTATGTGCTCACAACATTGTTTCCTTGCTTTTTATTGAGCTAATTTGTTTTATGTGCGTAAATTTTAGAGGAAAATAAACCTTTCTTCAATTGTTTGATTTTCTGAAATCATAAGAATGTTTCATCTTAGTAAAAGAATAAAAAAATTTGCATAATTATTTAATGAGTAGAAAAAAATACGCTAGACAAAAAATACTAGTCATTTTTTTTAAATGATAACCTTTGTAAATTCAGAAAATTGGAAATTTCAATTAGCATAGGCATGATCCGTTTGTGCATGTAAATAATTTTCAATCATACATAATACAATCAAGGGGTCAATCACATTTTACCTCTTAATCATCCACACCACGCCATGTAACGTTATAACTTGCCATGTTATGCCACGTTTCGTTATGCCGCGTTTCTCCATGCCACATCATGTCGTGCCATGCTTTGCTGCTATTTCCTCTTAATTCTCCCCATATCATACCGACCCCTGTACAAGACCATTCTGTCTCTATTACAACTGACCTTAACTGTGATGCAAGTTAGTCAATAGACGTTCTCGTGCCGTCCTATTTTTTCTAATTTAATTATTTTATTCTTCTCATCAACTGAGAACAGTATTCGGCAACCACGATTTATCTTAAGAGATAGTAAATCCACCAATTTTCCACGCTTTTTACTGGCACCATCGCTACTGTCGCTCTCATTGTATTTTTTTCCTAAGCTTGCTTCATTCACCTTGGTGACAATATGTGGATGTTTGTCAGAAAGCTTCCTTTCATCTTTTGGTAAGATGTGCCTGCATCAATCACAATCCAGAGCACCATGACCGCCTTCTTTATTATCCCTTTGATTTTCTTTACTCGAATTTTCAGCTGTTAGCAATTAATTTCAATATGTATTGTATTGTATTGTATTGTATTGCATTGCATTGTATCGTATGGTATGGTATGGCATGGTATGGTAAGATATCGTATTGTATTGTATGGTATGGTATGGTTATGGTATTTTATGGAATTGTATCGTATCATATCGTTTCGTATTGTATCGTATCATATCGTTTCGTATTGTATCGTATCGTAAGTAACATTTTTTATTCTTTCACTAAGATGAAACATTCTTATGATTTCTGAAAAGTAAACAATTAAAGAAAGGTTTATTTTCATCAAAAATACACGTACATAAATCAAATGAGCTAAATATAAAGCAAGGAGATAATGTTGTGAGCACATAAAAATAGTTAGAGTCATTAAGCTGTTTCGTGACTCTAATTGCATATGCAGACATTTCATTTGTTAATATGTACTTTTAATAATTACTTTGAAAAAACTCATTTTATAAGGTGAATATTTTTATGAAAGAGATCACAGTTCATCAATATCACAATGATACAAGGTATCATTTTTATAACACATTAAAAATTTTATATAATAATATAAATAATATAGAATATAAATAGAATATTAAAATTGAATATGTTAAGTCTATGCTAGTAATACGTAAATAATGAATTTAAAATATAGATTTACTAAATTAAAATAAATTTTGTAGCATTGTTTTATGAATTTTAGTTTGTTATGGACATTCATTCTTGGTCAATAAGAAGTGAACTCTCTTCTTTTCTAATTTCAATCGGTGAGAACACACTCCGCAATATTATGAAGGGTTTGATTCGAAATAATTTCGGGAATGGTAGTATGTCTTTTAAGAATAAGAAATGGAAACTGTAATGCTGCTATCTATGCTAAATATTTACAAATAATTTAAACGAAGAAGAAAATTTGTTCTTTTTCTACGATTGATGTCCCTTCTCATACCTTTTATTTGATTAAATTTATAATCTCTTATTTCTCAGGGAACAGTAGAACACTTCAATTCATGTTATAAAAACCTATAACTATATTTATAACAGGTATTGTTATATGACAAAGTATAGATATGACAAAGTATAGAATACACGTCGGCCAAATGGCTCTTCGAAAATGAATATTAAAAGATACAACTCTTTTGAAATTTTGTAACTCAAAAATTATTTGGCCGATTTTGTTAAAATAATGTTTTCGTCATTTAATTTTACATATTTAAAATAATTGAAAAAATACTGCACCCTTGAAATTAAATTTGTTTCGAACATAACTAAATAAAACGATTGAAACTAATAAATAGATATTTAAAATTATTTTTTCACGAAGCCTGATTTCTCTACTAACAAGAGAATTTTATAATTAAGTGAAAAAGTTTTCAGATTCCTTCAAAAATCTACCGAACTATGGCGAAATAAGCTAGAAGAGAAATTATCACAAAAGGGTCAGAACTTCAAACTGCTTTCGTGGCTAAAATATTGGGATCATATTTTCCAAATTTCGACTGCTCCCTATATTTTGATTTCAAGAAAGAAAAAAAAGAAGGAAAAAAAACGCATCTATCAACGAAAAAAGTAAAAAAATATGTTTTTTCAGAGAAACTGTGTCTGATTCCGTAACCTAATCAATAGCCAAAACTAATTAATTAACTTATTTAAAGTTAAACTACTGACCATAAAATTTGGTAATTATCCATCATAGTAAACATTTTAAATGTACCCATTTTCCTAAAGTGTATATCAAAAAGATTATTAAAAATAGAAACTGCTATATTTAAAAAATATAGTTATTTTATTCAGTGTTAAATTACAAAAATATTATTTTTTATTATAATAATTATACTGTAAAACCAGGTATAACTTAAAAATTGGTATTCAGTGTTGACAAAAGTAATTCAGGTATAATTTATAAAAAAATTTATACTGTTATATTTAAAGAAAGTTAAACTAACCTGGGTTATATTTAAATTATATATTGGTTCGTAATCGTGGTTATAATTTATTTTTAATTTCATGGATCATTTTAACCTATAATGTCCTTTAATAAAATGATAATATAATAGATCGTATAGAATTTGGAATAACTATTTAATAGTTTACATTTGTATGAGCTTTTTGAAAATTTATTTGCTAATTTATCATCTCTGAAACCTAATTTAACTATTGTACTATTTGATTGATTGATTTTATTCAAAGAATAGTTTAATTATAAATTTTATACAATTTACGAAAGACAACATGAACAATAATAGTGAACATAGTTATTTTATTTGTTTATAATTTTTTTTTGAAAATATGCTGCATTGCTATTGAAAGTCTTTCAAATTCCATCAAATGTCGTCTTTTTTACAAGATTTTAAATTACTCGCAGTTCTACAGTCTAGGTACATACAAATTATACAAATACCAAGTTATACAAATCCATAAACATACAAAATTAGAAACACGAAAATATATCTAAAAAAATGTTATAAACTATAATTCAATTTCTGAAAATAATAAATTAATAGCGTGTAAATTGTATAAACAAATTCTTATGAATTCTCATCGTGTATGGTGGTTAGCGTACTTGACTACCAAAAAACAATAATAAGGGAAGGAGCCGTAGTACTGTTTATGTAAAATAATGAAAGAGGTTTATAAAAGATCTAGGAACAGGAAAAATTAATTGATGTTTCTGCATTTCGTGGCATTTTTCAATTCCCAATTTCATAGGTATTTCCCATTTATAAAGAGAGATCTTGTCATTCGATGATTCAAAAAATTACTATTAAAGATGCTGATAAATCGTCCATTCCTTCAAATAAGAAAATGGTTTCAGTAAAAGTATATGTTAAAAAAAGAGCAAATGTGTGCGTAAAAAAGACTAAAAAAATAAATCAATCAAAATCTCATACATTTTTTTAAGCATTGTTATAATAATAAAGGAAAAATTGAAATGGCAAGAAATGGAGCAAACTGACTTCCTGCTTTGTACGGTGAAATTGTGCACAGTTATACCTGCTGGCATTTCTGTTTTTAAAATTATCAATAGAAAGTCTTTCTTTTCAAAAATACTGTATGACGTTGTACGAAAATTTGTTATTTAATTCTTTTCAATCCATAGATTATAGTTTGGAGAGCTTATAATAAATTATTAAATAATATTCCGGAAACGTTAGTAATCAACTGTTAGAAACTAACCGGTGGTGTGTCGACTTGCTTTTGCTGCAAAACAACTTCTTTGTTATTGCAGTGAAAGGTTCTATTCTATAACAGGTGCAGGAGTCATAATTTTTTTCGAAATTTTGAAATTATATTATCGATGAGAGGGGAATTTTCTGACTTAAATGCAATATTGGGGTGATAAATTAACGAAGCACGTACTTCTATTCGATATCAATACGGAAAACTTTTATTTAATTTGTCACCATTAGTCTAATGATTTGTATCAGACATTAGTATTTGTCACGACAGAAAAATTAGACAACAGAGAATCAGACGATAATACAATGGGAATACAATAATGATGATAATAATAAAAAATTTCGAAGTGGTGAATGTCAGAAATTTTATCAAGTAATCTATGATCAAATTTTATCTATTAACGCTTCTATAATTTTTTATTTTAACTTATGCCCTCTCAAATATTCAATGAGCGCTCTAGGAATAGATTCATAAATAATTATTTTTTTGAACAACAATCAAACAAATACAAAAATTTGACATATCAGCTACTATTGACTATAAATCCATTTGGTAAAAGCCAAGAATTAATATGTGTTCCAAAATTTTTAGTCAGAATTAAAAAGTTTTTAGCGTTTAAAATTGTAATTAATTTATCATCTACTTTATTTCAACTCTACTTATTAATTGTGTGCATGGTTTTCAACTAATGCAACTTTCTTTTAACATCAAATCAAATTAAGACATATATAAATTGATTTCATTAATTTAAAGTGACTGATCTATCTTAATATTTCGTACACATATTTAATTTAAAATTTATTTTCTATCAGAAAATAAAAAAAAATTTAAAAAAAAAACAGCTGTAGTTATGGCTATTTTTCCCACCTCTAAATTAAGCAGAAATGATCAATTAAGTGCTTCTTAATCTATTAAAAAATTAAATATACTTCTGTAAATATATATCAATCAGAAGTAACTATAAAAAAATAAGTAGGAGTGAATGCTTTAAAATATTCAATGAAATTGAATGAATTAAATTCAATGGAATTGAATTGAAACAGTTTTTAATTAATTACAAGATTATGATTCTAAAATTGAAAAAAAAAAATCGTTAAAATTGCGCAAGATATGAGCGTATTAAGTATTTTTTTTTCATATTGCACATGATCAGGAAAAAAAGTACTAAAATGAAAACTTTTTTTGAAGAATTTCGTCGTGAATAGTATTTAGCGTGAATAGTATTTGTGAAGGAAAAACCGATTTGAATATCTTCGAAAAATCATACTGCAAAATTAATAAAATATAATTTTTTTTTCTGCCCGGGTGGGAAAGAACTACTTTAAAAGTGTTTGTATTCCTCAATTTTAAAGATTTTTTTTTTAAATTTTAAAGTGCTTGTTTTGTTGAACTTTATTGAACATTTCTGATGCTTTAGAAAAAAAAATCACAAGTCAATCATTCTTTTATATAAAAATGTCCTTATTTTCATAAATATGTAAGCTAAGCTTACGAAATTTTATGCAACTCTTACAAGTAATAACAAAATGCCCTTTTAGTTATTAAGATGATTGTTACGTTTTCTGGCATAAGATGACACAATACTTATTTTTGTTCGTAATTTATTACTGGACCCTTAGATCATCTATGAAGTTTTTAAGATTAATTAAACTCTTAAAAGTAATAAAATAATCTTCTAGGAATCTTTTGAGACATTCCAAAAAAAAAATTAAAAAAACAAGTCAAAGACTGAAATTGTCTTATCTATTATTGCATAGTAGTGTATATTTAAATTATTTAGTTTTATTTCATAGGTGTTCTATTTGTTACAAAATGTTAAGTACTTCGATAAACACAGTTGTTCCATCTGTATTTTAGAAGCATTCAAAATAATTCTTTTTTTTTTTTTGTAAACACCATTCATTGCTAGTTTTAAAATTTTTGTCAAAAGGTAATTATTTTAGAAAATGATGCAAATTCACAAAAGATAATCCTGATTCATCACAGTAGAATTAAATAATTAAAATACAATTTTATTATTGCAAGTGAAAAATGGTATCGAACGAAAAGCGAACAATTTTAAAATGCGCTAAAAAGAAATTGCTTTTAAATAATTTTATGCTATATTTACAGTAATTGATGGTTTGTCAATCTTTAATAATTTTTATTTCTAAAATATCAGTTTAAGACTATCTATGCGTACAAAAATATTTAGAAATTATTCCAGAATATGAAGAAATGGCCCCATGAGAGTTAAACGCATCATGACTATCCACTCCAATGGAAAAAAAGATTATGTCAAGTACGATGGATTAGCGTTGACTTCCAAACCTGTGACTGTAGGCGTATTGACAAAACATACCGTAGATTGTAAACGTGGCGATTGCAGGTGGAGATGGCGATGGATTACGCGTAAATGTGGTGGGAGAACGAAATTACATTAACCTAAGCAGTGTAATTCGATATTTTCTTCTCCTCCTCGACTAGCCATTATGAATAAAAATAACTCATTAATTCCTTTTAGCAGAGATAATAAAAAAGAAAATAACACCTTTTTATTGTCAGGATTACTTTACAAATACACTGTATTCATATTTTATTAAGCGCTATAATTTATATTTTATAAAACGATCTAGTTTTTTGATAAAACAGATTCAATTTTTTAATTTTTTTTACAAGAATTGTGTTTGCGAAGAAATAAAAATAATTTATTAATGAACCAATCACAAAAAATAACGTAACATTTGAATACTATGTTTTATTGAAACGCTATTTTGAAGAATTAATTCTATTTAACTTTCATTGTAAGAAAACATAACCAGTTTTATTTTAGTGATATTTTCTATGAAATCAATATTCTCTATAAAAGAATAATGTAAGCTTTTTTATAAAGATTATTTTTTTAGAAATTAACAAAGACATATTATTTACTAGAAAAAAAATATTCAAAAATGTTATCACGCTTTAAAGTAATAGTTTCTTGTAAACGAAATAATCAATATTTTTAAAATAAAGTTTGAAAGCGTTTGTTTCATTACTAGAAGCATTCATTATAAAAAAAATATATATTAAATTACTTTTTTGCATAATTTTATGAAATAACTTTTTTTTGGAATGAGATGAGATTTTAAACTTTGTGAAAAATTGATTCAATTCCTTAATATATATAAAAGTCGGTAAATACTTCATTCATTATGGAGGTCATAGATAACTTGATACCTTTTCAATATAAGAATAATAAATGCAATTAATAGAAAATGCACAATTTTAAAAATATATTTTATTTACACGCATTGCGTACAGGTTATAATGCAACTATCATACGTAACATAAATTTATAGATTCCTAAATACTGTTATATGAGTTTGGTAATTAAAAATATAATTAAAAAATAACATAATTAAAAAATAACATAATTAAAAAAAATTTCAACCTTCAATTAAAAACTTCCTGTTGTCATATATTAATAATAATTATAATTTTTAGCAACTTTTTTGGGCACAAATTTTTAATTCTCGAACTTAATACTATCCTTTATATGAAAATATCAGAAAATTTATAAAAGAAAAACTATATTTTAAAATTGAGACATTGGCGACAACAGAGGTTAGATGTATGTGCTGAGTTTAAATAAATTATATGTTATAAAACTCACATTTAAGATTTAGATCAATTTATTATCAGGTCATAAGAGTGTTTTTTAATAAATAAATGTAGTGATTGTTTGATTTACAATTGTAAGGTCCTGGGTGTTTAATGTTAAGTTATACATTTCTTTAGAAATAATATTTGAAATATGCAAAGCAGGGCGGCATTCATTTCAACTTAAAAATCATCAACTTAACTTTCAATAACTATAGATAAATAAAAAACAAAAGTTTGATAAAAACTTTAAAAGAAATACTTTTAGAAAAATTCTTTCTAAATAATATTTAAATAAAACACAATCACTTCGTCTGAGTGATTCTGTAAGAAATTCTAAACTTTACAATTTTACAAGTTAGGTGAAAAGTAAATATCTACAATAGTGGTAGGGAATTAAGGAAATTCTAAATCTAAAGTTTGAGTCCTAGAACGTAAACATCTGATCATTAGATCAAAAGTTAGTTTTAGATTTTTCGTTTATTGCTCACTGTACACTAAAAGGTGATTTTTTTTTCTTTTGAAATTTTGATTTTAATGCCCTTACTTCAACCTCCTTCGAGTTATGCTTACTTTATAAATTTAATCTCAACTTTATTTTTCTTTTCACTTTTAAACTGTAAAAGACTTTTTCTCCATTTGTAAATTATGAAAAAAGTTATTAATCTGATTGCGTAAACAGTTAATTTATTAAAATTGAACATTCTCAATTAATTCCTTTTAATAGTCATTTATATTATTAATAATAATTATTTGCACAAAATTATAATAGAGGAAAGTTTGATTAGAAATTTAAAAGTTCTTGCTACAATAATTAGGGAATTTCTATTGACAAATTCAAGTAATTTTTTTTCCGGAGCAAAATGCATTTTTATTTAAAATGGAACAGTACTGACTTAACATTTATACGATAAAACACTCTCTAATCGCTAACACCGATGACAGGAAAAAAATTTCGTTTTTTTTTTCTTTTCCACAAAAAGTTTAGAACTTAAAATGTTGTTCTTTCATTATAAAGCAATAGCATAATATTCTCGTATCATGTAAAACTTGATAACGAAGTTACTTATCTACCGTTTTACAGTTATAAAATGAAATGATTATTGAATTCTACTTGCATTTTAAAATGTCAATGTATCCATCGTTCAATGAATTTTACGATTATTTTTATAAAACTGTGTATAATGAACATTTCAACTAAAAAAATTAGTACAAAATAGCTGCTAATAATTCTCTTAAACATTTATAAATATTATACATTTATAAATTTCAGCTTTTCGCATTATTGCTAAATAACCTCTACGTCGAAAAATATTTAAGGAATTCCATAATAACTGAAAATTAAATAAAATTTAAAAAAAATTGTAAATGGTTATCGAGCAGAACCATTAAGTTTAATTAATGAATATAGAATTAGTAACAAAGTCACTGCTGAACAATAATTTTTTTTTTAATCTTTTAAGTAAACAAACTTTATTGTAATAATCATTTCATTATTAAGGATTAGAGGTTATTGTGAAATTATTAATTTTAATAAGTGGATGAGTAGGTAAAGAAGTTCACTACTCGAAATACGCGTATACATTTAATGAAAGTTATGAAAATACAGAAGGGGGCTATGGAGGTAATAATATATAATTTTTTTTATCTTAGTTTTATTACGATCTTCTAAAAAACGCTAATAAACACAATTATGTTAACAAATACAAACGATTATGTCGGAGCTATAACAAAAAAATACGCTTTATATTTCATTTAATGCAGAAGAATCTAATGAAGATCAGCTTATTTGAAACTCTGAAATGTGACACCCATATATAACTTGGTGAATGATAGATACGTGATACCGAAAACAAAACAAAAACATAAGCACACAGCTGTTTGGCGATTTGCGAGACGCTCCTTCAACGCCGATAGATATTTTCGCCAACCCCTTTACAATCTACGGTATGTTTTGTCAATACGCTGACTGTAGAGGGAAGGGAGGTAACTTCTACTGTTGAACACCTGTGCTTTTGGATAAAAAAGGATTCTCCCATTTTTTTTATATGGTAATTTTTTAAAAATTATAAATTTAACTATATTTTTAATCCTAATATTGATTTTATTTTGTATATTAGTTTAATTATATATCTATATTACTATATTTTTATTAGAAATGTAATCCTATTTTTTAAATAAATCATCTTAGTACTTTTTGTACAGAAAATTAGTTTGAATTTTTATTCAAGAATGTTATTTGAACCAAAATGTAGAGTTAAAAACTTCATAAAGTTTACAAAACAGTCAACAGGCACCATTTGCTACAAATAGTTAAAAAAATAATAGAGGGCACCCAATAAAGGAGCTTGTTCAATAATAGCAACCACACATTAGCTTGGATAATATTCCTGGTCATTTTGAAAACAATTTTCGTTATGCGGAGTTTTTGGAACACGTAGAATTCCACTGAAACATAATTGTCACGTTTTAGATTGCATGCGATTGTTATCGAAATACAATTTCCACGAAATAGATTTTATCTATTTTTCGTGTAGTTCTTCTTAAAACTTCTTTATCAGTTATTTTAATCATGAAATTACTAGATTTTGTCGTATCGGTGTATCAATATAAAAGGAAAGAATTGTACTTATTGAATACTTATTTAGTATCTGCACAGTTTAGAAAAGCGAAAAATATGACTTTTAATAAAGTAGTTCTCTTACTCGTTTTACTTGTCCTGCTAGTCCAATCACGTAAGTAATTTTCTATTCAAATTTTCCTTCCAGTTATTTGATATCATAATCTTTTAACCGATGTCAAATGGCAATAGTCTTTTAAGAAGCATAAGCAATATGCATAGTGCTCAAAATATAAAAGTGAACAAATTAAAAACTTTTGCACAGATTCATAAAAGAATGGAAATTAATTACACCGTTAGAAATGTTTCGAAAAAATGGTTAAATAACAATTCATTATATTGTTATTTTACCATCTTCAACTTAAACAGTCAACCGTAAAAAGGTGGCGTTTAAAATTTTTTCCGAAAAAAAAAAACGTTTGCTGACAGTTTTTATTAAATACAGTTAAATAACCAGAATTTTAATTTCGTCAGCAACGCTTCACCTTATGCAGCCATTTGGATTTTGCACCTAGGATTTTGAATTGGTTTTGCCTACTTTAGCCAAGAGAATTAATTTGTCATTCTTATGACTGGTTGAGCATGTCCTAGAATCCCAGCATTGACACAACTTTATTTCCTTTATTTTTTTTAACACATAGGAAGTTTCCAGTATCTTGCACTCCTAAATTGGTAACTCTGAAACATTACAGTACGAAAGCTCATTAACGCGCTGATGGGAGCAGCAAAAACCTGTTTTGTAAAAAAAGTATAGTATTTTTCATCTTTCGCGATTGAAAATAGCAACTTTAGGTAAACTAATTCCATCACATTCCATGGTTTACGTGACAGAACACAATTCATCCACAACCTAATGCCAATGTCTGTTGAATAAATCTTAACATCAACTAAGTCAAATTAAATTTGCTTTTTACGATTTTGAAGTCATGCCTGCTGAAAATGGTTACAAAACTGTAGTTTAACATTTACAATTTTTAAAAAATGCTGTTTGTGAATATTTTATACAATTGAAGTTTTCCTAACTTTATGCTTAATTTGATGTTCAATATGCATGAGATTTCTTTACCGTAATTTTAGATTGAAAATTCCAAGACTATAGGGCACATATTAAAAAAAAGAGAAGCACAGTAACAACCGAATTTGATTGTTCAAAGGGCTATATTTAAAAATACAAATTTATTAGTGCATATGATCTTTTAAATAACGAATGCAGAGAAAAGTTGTACTTTCTCTAAACAAACGTAATTTTTTTTTAAAAAGATTTCGAGCCTGTGCCTAAACAATCTTCCCCTCACATTAATTGCAATATTTTCTCATATTCTGCAATATGAAGAATATGTTTAAAATAATGTCTTTTTTTTAAATATTTATGTTCAAAATCATATTTTTTTGAATTTTGAATGATCAGTCATCCACCTATTATAAATTAACTACGTTTTTGCTAGTTTGGCAAATCTAAATAAGGATAATAAATAAAAATCTAAAATAATTAAAATATTCTTAAATAAATAAATATTCCAAAATAGAGAAATACTTATTTAGATTTCAATTTCTTGATGGGAAGCCAAAACTAAAAATAGTTCCATATATTCAATCATTAATTATGAATCAACTCAGTGAACTCAATTTCACACATTCCTCATAAAACGGTAATGTAATTGATTTTTTTTTATTCCAACTTCCTTATAGGATCCCAAAATTTTAAATTATTCTTTTGTTTTATCAGACATCAATATGAATAAACATAACGAAGGTTTATCCCTTTCGATGTCCTCAAAATTGAAAGAAAGTAAAATCTTTTCCTAAAATTTTAACTTCCTTATTGGATTCCAAAATTTGAAATGATTCTTTCGATCATTTTTATTCACTCATCCATCAAACCCCTATATATACAGTGGTGGCCAAAGGTGAGGACATTTTTTGAAATTTTCATGTTTTTCAACTTTGTGTGCTTGTAGAATATATTAATTTTCATTTAAATACAAACGTTTACATATCAAATTGAAAGTAATTTAATGTAGAATTTAATAATAAATGCAGTATTACAATATCTGTATTACAAAAAAAGTTATGCAACTAATAGTAAGATCATTCTTAGATTTTTATTTTCCTAAAGTGATACTTACACAATCAATACTTAGTAGGATAACCCTTATTTTTTAAGACAGGTTCACAGCGTCTTTTCATCGAGTGAACGAGTGTGTGGAGTTTATCTTTCGTAATCACATGGTGCCAAGAATCAATTATAGCTTCACTTAGCTGTCTTCTATTGGATGGACGTTTTTTTCGTACAAGAATTTTCAAACGTCGCCACAAATTTTCAATTGGATTGAGATCAGAGCTGTTTCCTGGCCATGGTAATATATCTATGCCTTTATTTTGAAACCATGCTTTGCATACTTTTGCTGTGTGGCATGGAGCTGAATCCTGCTGAAAAATAAATGGTGCGTTGTTGGGGAAGAGATCCCTGATGGAAGGTATCAATTTTGGTTTCAGGATAATTTCGATGTATTTTTTGGAATTCAGGATGAACCGATACCTACCGAACCTACCGATAGAAAAATTAAACGGCTATGCCTTCAAGATAGAAAAATTTCATCAGATGCCATTAGATGTGAAATGAATGCAGCGGGTATTGCAGTAAGTTCAAGAACAATAAGAAGAAGGTTTTCGGGATTTGGACTACAAGCAAGAATTACAAGGAAAGTACCATATTTAAATCAAAAGCAACGCAAAAAACGAGTTAATTGGGCAAAAGAACACATTAAATGGTCAGAAAATCAATAGAAGCAAGTAATCTGGAGAGATGAGAGTAAAATATTGCTCTTTGGTAGTGATGGTAGAAAATACGTGAGGCGTAGAGTAGGGGAAGCACTTCATCCTGATTGCATTGAAGCAACTACAAAAAATCCAACAAATGTCATGATTTGGGCATGTATGTCTGCAGATGGTGTGGGCCGAATTCAAGTGATTGATGGCATACTGAATACCAAAAAATATTTCGAAACTGCCCTGAAACCAAAATTGATACCTTCCATCAGGAACCTCTTCCCCAACCGCTCACCATTTATTTTTCAGCAGGATTCAGCTCCAAGCCACACAGCAAAAGTATGCAAAGCATAGTTTCAAAATAAAGGCGTAGATATATTACCATGGCCAGGAAACGGTCCTGATCTCAATCCAATTGAAAATTTGTGGCTGCGCTAGAAAATTCCTGTACGAAAAAAAACGTCCCTCCAATAAAAGACAACTTATTGAAGCTATAATTGATTCTAGGCACCATGTGATTACGAAAGATGAATTGCAAACACTCGTTCACTTGATGAAAAGACGCTGTGAAGCTGTCTTAAATAAGGGTTATCCTACTAGGTATTGATTGTGGAAGTATCACTTTAAAAAATGCAAATTAAAGCTAGATCTGACTATTAGTTGCATAACGTTCTTTGTAATACAGATATTGTAATACTGTATTTATTACTAAATTCTACATTAAATTATCTTCAATTTGATGCGTAAACGTTTGTATTTAAGTGAAAATTAAAATATTCTACAAGAACACAAAGTTGAAAAACATGAAACTTTAAAAAAATGTCCACACCTTTGGCCACCACTGTATATCCGCTATGNTATATATATATATATGATAAAATTGTTTTTGATTTTTACATCCTTATATCCTTATTTATTTAAAGATTAATTATTTGCAGAGGCTGATGAAGGTTCAGGTAGGTGTCTTGTAGTAATAAATCAAAATGTGCCGCACAGTTTCTTATATGACAACAAAAAAATCATTCAAATTGACAATCCTATGCAGGGATAATTTTTCAAACGAGTTTATTAAATTTATCTGAATTTAAAAAATAAATATAGAATAACAAAACTTCGTCAAAAACCTTTGGACTTTAAGTCTACATTTGTCTGCTGCTATGGAAGCATGAGAAAAACTAATTCCAGCTGGAAATTCCGTAACTTGCTTAATCCAAATTAATGCGAAACATTAACATACACCCATTAACGTTAACCTCTTGCCTGTTTATATGGAATTGATGGGATGAACAGTTAAATAAGACTTGTAAACAAAAATTGCAATCGTATACTTGTATTTATTTACTCATATCGTGTTCAAATACAGGTAAGTAAGGTTTTATCCCCTATATGTTTTTTCTCGCTAAATCGAATGAAAACAAATACAAATAAAACGAATTAAAATTTCTGAAGTTGCAGTTTTTTTATAGAATGCACTATATTTTAAATTTTAACTATGATGAAGAAATTCCTCGTAATTTCTAAGCTATGCTATTATCTAATCATGCAAAATTACTAGGGAAAATGTACCTTGCATGCTTCAAGAGCAATGTAAAAAGTAAAGTGATTTTAACTTTTAAACTATTCAATCAAATTAATCTTGTAGAGTATTATTCAATTTTGGTTCCAAAAAAATCACTGGGAATATCGCCTCATTAGCTTGTTTGGAAGGATTTCAATTGTTCCCGTCAAATGTGAGAAACGCACAGCAGTGAGTAAGAGAGTTTCAGATATCATTTACAGTGACATAACAAAGCATTCTGCCAAAAAAGAAGATACATTTAGTGAAGAAACACCATTTTATTTTACCACGTTTATATAAACTTGCCTTCGTGTATGTCTGTCCGGGTGGAATTTTGTAATCGATTTTAAACTAACTTCCCGACTAGCTACAAACTTCAAATTTGGCACATAGTTCAGAATTGGATGACAATGCATGAAAATGAAGAGAAAAAAGACATACAAAGTAAAATTAAATTAAAATTTAAAAAAAATAATTATTTTCGAGATTGTCTTTTGTTGTCGATTCCATTATCTCAAATTAGTATTACGTGTCAGGTGAAAAGATTTTTATTGTCGGAGTATTTTTATTGGCTGAAAAATCACGTGGCAGGATCCAGTTTTTCCTCATTCATTTCCAGATTGTTTTGGTTGTCATCAGCATAAAACTAATGAAAGTCGTAAAGGTATTGTAGGTATCAAATTCTTTTCCCTATTGTATCCCTAATTTAAAATAAAAGTTCTATTATTTTAGTAGTGGTCTTGTAGTAGTCTTGACTACTCTTGACTCAGAAAAATAATCTAAATAAAAATATATAGATTTTTAAAAACCACGTTTTTTGTAGTGAAGAATAATAATTGAAAAGTAATAATTTAAATAAAATATAAAATAAAAATTAAAAAAAATTATAATTTAAAATAAAAAAATTCAAAGTAAAAAATATTTTTAAATACCACCTTTTTGTAGTGGAGAATAATAATTTTTAAAAAAAATTGAAAAACGAAAAACGTGGGACGCATGAAATACATAACAGTACATATACACATTTTCTTACTCATACAGATGCACAGTCACATATACATTCACATACATATGCATATACACAAACATACTCCGCATCCACATTCAGATACAATTGCAATTACAGATATACATACACATATTCTCAAGAGCACACATACAAACACTAATATAACATTACTGTTATGTACTTCATGCGCCCCACGTTTTTCGTTTTTCAATTTTTTTAATTATTATTCTCCACTATAAAAATGTGGTTTTTAAAAATATTTTTTACTTTGAATTTTTTTTAATGCTTCATTTACTGAACTAAGATCTATATCACGGAAGCCTCGTCAGGTACGGGTTAGCTAATCTCCCGCGTGAAGTCGATTGCAGGTATCTAATTTAACAGTATCCAAAAATTGATTCAGCTTGATAATAAATCCAATCCTCTACCCTCTCGCGACGTCTGACACAAATACGTGCCAGCATGAAACGTTATCAATCGAGGAAAAAAGATAAAGCTGATTACTATACTAATTCGTTATCAGTTTCATTGAAGCCGGGGTTACAATATTTTGATTTATTTAAGTCATGACAAACGCAGTTCAAAAAAAATTATATAGCTTACTTTTGAAAAAATATTGATCATATATGTGATCAGACTAACAATGATTAAAGTAAAACCAAAATGAATCTGTCAAATCAGCAATGCTTGCATTTAAGCTGCAGCTCTTTTATGAATTGATCAGCCTCAAGGTGTAAAAGCTGTATTATTAGCACGAAGGGCACAAGCATGTGATTAATATACAAATATATCTATGCTGCACAACAAAAATGAATTCAAGTGTTCATTGACACTAGTACTAAGAATCACGGATTGTTCTCATGCTGCGGTTAAGAGCATGTAGAATAAAAATGTGCAATAATTTCAGCCAATTCCTTCTCGAACATTAATATTGTTTTTTTTTCTATAAACTAGAAGTTTGAAATGTTTTATATTATATATTTTTGGATATTTTATTCATTTGTAGATAGTATCATATTAAAAGTATTAATCGTTCTTATATCATTACATTTTGATCCTTATCCTTATTACATTAAAACAAAACGTATTAATGCTAATTATTGCAACATGTGTCATAACTCTGGCTCCTGGAGAAACTGAACTTTTGTTGACCTTGGAATACATAGCTAATAATACTCGCAGAAAATAAAGCGCAAAATTAAATACATCTATTTTGCATTCGAATGAATTGAATTTCAGGCTTTATTGCAATATGAGATCTACCTGCAGAGTTCCTAAGGGGATGAATAGGTGCCTCAACTATAAAGACAGCAATACTTAACCATAAAAACCGTAAGTAGTATAGCATAAACGTGGCAGTGGCAATTACCTTTTAAAACATGAATGTACGGGTAGTATCAATGGGGAAGTTGTATTAAAACAACTATTAAAGGAACAATTATTTATTTAACAAATATTTAACCTATTGGGTTAATAACGAATTTTAATTCGTCATTAGCAAGACAAATATAGTTAAAGATGAACTGAGTACTTAAGTTTGGCAACAATGTTTAAAGGTTTTTATCTGTGGTACAATTTTAAAATAATTGACTTATTAAAAATAATTTTGTTTTCTTATTTTAATTTTTATCTTTCATTATAAATAATTTTTCAGACTTTTTTAAGCGGAGTAAGTAGTTGCAGTTTCTTAATCACCATATTTTGCAAATTTGTTTTAAATATTGACTGTTTTTTTAATATTTTGTCAAATTAACTTTGAATAAAAGATGCAAAAGAAGATTAAAAAAAAAATGTTACAAAAGGCGTTCCTGTTAATTTCGCAGAGTCGGTAACTTTTTCTCAGTAAGTAACTCAGTAAGAATATTTCAAAATATTTTTCTATTTTCGAAATTTAAACCGTCCATGACTACTCATTAGTAAGAGCTATTATCTCTCTTCAAACTGAGCCACGGCAGCTCTTTAGTTATGAAGAAATTTTCAAGTTATGAAAATTTAGTCATGAAGAAAGATCTCATTGATATCATATTTGAATACAAAAACGATTTAAACTATCTTGGCTTTATCAGAATGTCTGGCAATTCAACTTACCAATATATATATATATATATACAAGTTTAGGACAAAAAATAGGAATACCTGTGAAAGAGTGGATTCGTCCTTCGACCCTCTAATAACCGGTAAGCACTTGTCGCAAGAGTGTGCCACTTAGTGGTGATGAAAGGAAAGGTATCAGTCTAGCATTTGGCTGTGTGAGAGTTGCATGAGAAAAGAGATTATGTCCGCCCTCTCTGACCTTAAAAGATGCATGATAATCCGAGCTTGCCTTGCTGGAGCGTCCATGTCCAGAAAATCAAATTTTGTGGATGTTTAAAGGACCACTGTATCAAGGACTCTGTTGGCATGCACAAAGTTGGGTAAGGTGTCTTCTGTCAAGCACAAGAGCTTCAGTAAGTCGAAGGTGTCGGACCGTGATAGACGGGTGTTGAAGAGGATTTTCGCTCGAAAAAGCAAGTCTTCACTGCCGTTGATAACGTCCGAGATGAATACCCACCTTCAGAACCCAGTATCTATGAAAACTATTCAACGGGAGTTGCATGCCGCTAACATTCATGGCAGAGTAGCTATTCCAAAACCGCTAGTTTCAGCGCGGAATGCTTTCAAGAGACTACAGTGGTGCCTGCACCAACTAATTTAACTAATATTTTCCTTTTTCATTGAATTGCTTCTTGTGATTTTGACTTCTTGACCGGGAACGTTCAAAATCTGGATTTTTGCATCTTCAAATGTTGCTCTTGATGGACGAATACAGCTTAACTTCGAAATTTGTACTTGCAATGACTTGATTCGCACTAAAAGGACCGGAACGATGACATCGCTCCTGAGTAGCCATTTTCTCTACTCTCAAAACGGGATTTTTTCAGTGGCGTCATCAATTTTGGAAACAACCAGGAATCGCAGGGAACCAGGTCTGGGAAGTAGGGAGGTTGGTGAATGGTTGTAATTCCATGTTTGGCTAAGAAAGTGTGAATCAATTGGGAAGAATGCTCAGGGACGTTGTCGTGATGCAAGTGCCTGTTGTTAGCCGTCCACTTCGCCAGTTGTTCATCGGTGGAACCACTCCTAAATTTGTATTACACCCATCGCTTCTTCTCCAAACACCTGTTGAATCTTACGAATTGTTTGGCTTTGAGAATCACCAAGCTTTTGACAAAATTTGATGCAGTATCTTTGCTCAATTCGCTCAGTCATCTTGTGAGAAAACTAAATCCGACGAACACTACGAACAGCACCTTACTTGGCGTCCACCATCCAGCGACTTGCACAAGGGAACGCGGTGAAAAAATTCAAACACGTGCATTAAGGTTCTTCCTTCCACCGTGCACTGCTACGCCGCCTTAGAATCACTACTTTGTGAGGGAAAAATTAAGGTCGGATACTTTCCAGACAGGCCTCGTATTTCCAGTTTTTCAATCTAAGATGACGGAATTTTTACACTTACTTTGTTTAGCTCCTGTTTGCTATCCGTGTTTTTTTCCTTATCGCAATCATCTGCAAGCGCCATTTTAAGGGTCACCAGATTGTCGGACAATTATGTTACGTCGTATCAGAGTGTTAAATAGATAACTTCCTATGATAGCAAGTGACAATTTAATAAAATAACTTATACTTAAATATTTACAGCTTGCTTATTATCAATAAATGGAATACAATTTTTATCACAACAAAAGAATTGCATTCATGCTTTCGTGAAAAAATACATAATATATAACTATAAAAATATTAGATATATAAAACGAAAATACGAAGAAAGTACTTGAAGAAATAAAAAGCAAAACCGAAAACGTGGAAGAAAAATTACTAAAGTAATACATTTATTTTAAAAAATCTTTTAAAATTTAAATAAAATTTAAAAAGCTATAAAAAATAACAAATATGTATAATCTTGTTGTCATTTCACACTATTATATCCTCAAACTATAGTGCTTTCTAATACTGTATTGATATTGCCAAAGAAAAATATATCAATAAAATAATGTGAGGAGTGCCAAAATATTGATACAAAAGTAAAACATAATAAGCAAAATACACTAAAATATAAGAAAATACAGAATAAAAGAAAAATTCAAAATGAAACACGGATAGCAACATATAAAGCTAGAGCAGACGCACAATTACTTTCTGATAACTTATAAAAACGATTTAAAAATATTTTCGTCGTTAGTTTGCGTAGTTAGATTACAAAATATAAAATTAAGGCGTTAAATGGAGGATAGTGTTTAACAGTTAGGGATTTTATTTCGCGTTAAGCTTTATTTACTGCTCATAAGCTGCAAGTACATTGAACACATAATATAAAATAAGAAGAGAAAATAATGCAAAAAAGTAAAAGAAAAAAAAGAATTTGTATAAAAGAGGAAGAATAAAAAATAAAAGATTAAAAAAAACTAAAATAAAATTGCTCGGTAAACTTCAGAAAAAGTTTCAATGAAAATATATATTCTTGTCATCAACTCACATGATTACACCGGAAAAAATATTTCTATCTAATATTGTATTAAAAGAAACAAAGCAAAATATATCAATTCAATACTACCAGTACAATAGTAATGGACATCATCAAAAAGTAAGATTGATTCGTCAGCATAATTTCATCAAGTAAAAGTTTAATATAAATTCAAGCAGAAGCTAAAATAAAACAAAATATGGACCATATAAAGGGAGAAGAGCGAAAGATGTTATGTACTTATGAATAGCTTACCAAAGTAATTAAAAATTATTTTCGTAATTAAGTTATCATATTACAAAATAGGAAATTAGAAAGCTGTTTGATTCACAAACAGGAGGTAGTCGGACATATTTTAAAGACTCGTTCATACTGAAGTCAAGAACAGCATTTGCTTCATACCTTTCATTTGATTGGCCTAAAAACTGGAGTTGCGTAAAGTAACATATTATACTGAATAATTCAAAATAATTTTTCACTAAATAATGCTTCAATTTTAGATCAAACATTTTTATAGAAATTATAACATTTATTGTATAATATTTATGTTTTAATTGTATATTGGAGAAGCTTGTAGATTACGTATGAAATTTAAAATTGTTTAATATGTAGAGACATAATGTTAATTTTTGGTTGCAACAAGATTTGACAGAATTGGATTTCCACATGAAAAAATATTAATTTAGATAACTTAAAATTTTTAGATAAATAAAAGTTTTAGATAACTGAAAATATAAGTAACCACCATTAATTTCAATATGCAATTGCCTTGATGATTTTATATGGATTTTAATTAAGTTTATTGAATAAATGTTGCTGTTAACCAAACTTTGAAAAAGTATGTCTGTTTGTTTGTTCAATAAAATAATATTGCTCCAAATTCTTTTTAATTTTTTTATTTATTAAACTAAAATACAGAGATTCCAACTGCTCCGAAAACGTCAAAATAATTTTAAAATTGATAAATAACTTCAAATTAAAATTTGTAAATATTTGATAAATCTTGCTCACTTTTTAATACGTTCAGCATGACTAAGCTGAAATAAAGAGGAGAATTTTATAAGTCTCCGAATTATTTAAAAATAGCGGTGGATAATGACCTAATAAATTGAATTTATTAAGCAAATAATCACAATTAATAAAATACCACTCGAAAATATTAGTTCGTTGTCCGGAGCACGTTGGCATCTCTGAAAATAGTAAATAAATAAGCATTTTTTTAAAAGATTGGTATTCCACGCTTTTAGATTAACTTAAAATCATATTTTTTTATCGTAGACATCAACAATGCGGATATTTTTTCCATTTTTCAAGATATTAAAATGAATATTATCGTCATGATAATGGTGCAATATTTATTTCTAGTGATAAATATTATTTTAAAAAAATATAGAATAAATTTAGGATTGATGGTTATTGTATTTTGTGGAAATAAATATACTAAGAATTGAGATTCAAGAATTGTTTAAGCATATTTTAAATTATCATACACGCAATCAACACATTTTGTGTCAACAACTATGAAATATTGATCACAAAACTTTCTAGGAAATAAAGTAAAAAGAGCATTCTTAGCAAAATATATTGTATTTTTTTAATCCATCACTTTCAAAAAATAAAACTTTATCAGATCTTTTTTCAATAGTTTTCAAAATTCGTAAGAGTTTCATGGAACCACTGAGTGCAGCTAATAATTTTTATCAAGTCATAATTTTTTGATGTGGTACTGTTTTCTTCTCCACCACATCTAGCACGCTGATAGTGATCCAATTCTGAGTCTATAGAATTGGGTAATTTTTATAAGATACTGCGGAGTAGGTTATAGGAGTTTATTGGATTTTATGTTAAATGTTTAATATCGGAATCAAATATGCATGCATTTCTACTTTTCTTATAAATTTAAAAATAATTTTCTTATAAATTTATTTATTTTTGTCAACATTTCAGATATCTTTAAAGAACGTAAGCTATGTTATAAATGCATTTTTTTAAACTATTTTTGATCTCTTGAATAAATATTTTGGATTTGTCTGATGTTTTTGCTTGATTAAATTATGATAACGTACCTCATTGTTTGGTGTTTCTCATAATATTATAATGATGATTCTGCTTCGTCTTTATGAATGAAATATCAGATAACACTAATTTTGGGGATATAATAAAGGGGATTGGAGACGAGATAATATATATTTTCTATGCAAATGCTTTTAATTAAAATAATGTTTGTCTCAGTTTTTGATTGTTGATATTTACAAGGATTTTGATGTCTATTTTGCTTAAAACGAATCATTGAAGATACCATTTTTAATTACGCAACAAATTTAATGAAACAAAAAAAATACATAAAGTAAAAATCAGGAGCATAATATCTTTACACGAGCACAACCTATGGACTCTTCCACCAATCTAAAAATAAAGAGAAAGCGTTCTTGTTCCCTTTAGAAGGTCCTCCCAGTCACGAAATTGATATTTTCCTTTATATAGCTCCGAATTTCACTTTTACATCTTTTGGAGAAGCACTTGACTTCTCAAGAAAATGAAGTGTCTAATTGAAAATGCTAGAGAGAAAAAAAATATATACGTTGAAAAAAATAACTGATAACTATTTACAAAGTTGTACATTTTCAGCACAGATTATTACATTCTAAACATTTATATAAAGAAACTATATGCATTATGCTTATATTAATTCACAAGACAGGTAATCTTGACGAGGCATCTGCGTTGCATGTGCTCTACCTTTCCCTCGTGCATTTTTAACATTTTGCCTCTGGAATACTAAGGCCCACTTTGTCAGCTCTGCACTATATTTCAAATAAGTGACCAGGTCATGATCGGAAATGTTTTTAATTTGTGAATTAAATATTCAGTTTTTTTTGCCTTTTGATAACTTTTAACTAAAAAATGCAATTGTCATTTCTTTTCCGTGTTAATCAGTTTATGATAAACAGGCTCCAGATGCAGTTGTACAAGCGCCAGTAAATAGTTGAATTGGTCACTCCATATTGGCATTTCAGTTAACATTTCTTTGAGTGTAGAAAACGACTGTTCGGCTAAGTCTTCAAAAGGGATATTGTTTGATTCTCGTTTTCGTTTTTCATGGTAAGGTTGGTCAAAGGTAAGATTATATCTGCAAAATTCAGAATATAATCTCTATAATAGCTAGCCAAACAAAGAAGACTTGACTTCCTTATCATGTGCTAAGATCAACTGCACAAATAAGGCATGAGCTCTTTTAAATTTCTCCCAAGTGGTTCATTGCAATCAACACTTCGAACCTCGAAGGAATTTTGATGATGAACAATTGGCTGTATGAGTATACGTTTTCTATAATTTAGAAATTTTTTAAAAAATCAGATCTATCCTAGAATCAGAAATTTTTTTTTAAAAAAATGACAAGATAAGGAAAAGATATAATCTTGTCATGAACTCAAGCAATTATATCCAGAAAACTGAGTGCTTTCGAACATTGTATAAATATAACCTAATTAATTAAAACACATTACAATAAGTTAAAGATCACCCAAAAAAGTGAAAATATATAAAAATGAGCAAACAAAAAATTCAAAACAAAGCAATCACGAAAAAAAATATAATAAAAAAATACGATATAGAACTTACATTTTATTAATATAAATTATTTAATATATAAAGCGAACAGCGTATCCAAATGTATGTACACTTACCATCGTTTTTTAAAATGATTTAAAATATTTCCGTAATAANAAAATTCAAAACAAAGCAATCACGAAAAAAAATATAATAAAAAAATACGATATAAAACTTACATTTTATTAATATAAATTATTTAATATATAAAACGAACAGCGTATCCAAATGTATGTACACTTACCATCGTTTTTTAAAATGATTTAAAATATTTCCGTAATAATCTTGCCAGGTCAGAAAATATGAAATTAGAAGCGTAAATAGGGAATGATTGGACAACTTACGGCATGTTCTTACAGAAGTAGAGATACGCTTTTGATTTATTAGTTACAATGGATTGACCCGTATCTGGATGGACCCGAATCTGAATATGAGCAAGTTATTCATAATTTACAGGATAATTTAAAGTTTAAAAGTGACATGGTAGAAATTTAATTAAAAAAATTTAATATTCATGTGATTCAATTTTAAAAAGTTTTATATTGAATATTTTGGAAAAAACTATTAGCATTTTGCGAAAAAAATAATTTTTTATTTAAAAAAAATTCTTTAGTAAATATTGGAAAAATTTTAGTCGCATATTTGCTAGATGATATTGAATTTATTAAAAATAAACTAATTACATGGCATTCTAATATTTCTAAAAACAGCAATTTAAATACCATTTTTAATCAAATGAATAGAATTAAAAGAATTTGTAGTCATGTCAATTGATTTAAAAGACAAAAAGACGAACTCTTGCAAAATTTAATTAAAAACAATTAATTTCCAAGTAATGTTAATAAATTCTATGTAAAATCGTTAAGTTAAATGTAAGTTATAATTAAAATTTTCTCTGTTAACTAAATTTATGTTTTTACCTAGCGCAAATCCAATTCGGGCATATCAGTTTCAAAATATCTTCCATTATTTCACAAAGAATTGTTTTAAAGATAGTTTTTTTCTCTAATTGTTAATAATTTCGCTAAAAATATCAATTATTGTTTTTCCTTATTAATATTAAAATCAAAATTCATCCTTATTAATGTTAAAGTTTCGCAATTAAAAGTCAACCTTATTAATATAAAATTTTATAATTAAAATTCAACTTTATTAATTCTTAACTTTAATTATCCAGTATAATATGAAAACCTTGTACGCATCCAAACTCGAGCCTACCCAAAGAAACTAAAAAATAAATGCTTTGTACTTCACTAAGATCTTGTCAAAAGTTGATGCCATCATTCTGAATTTATGCATCCATTATTATATTCTGTTATCTGACAAACTTTTTTCTGATACATTTTAAACATTTTTGACAAACGCCGTTAAATGTAAGTACATCTGTACTTGCTGTTCGCTTTAGATATAAAATTTTGAGTTTAATTCTGCATTTTCTTGAAGTTTTTTTTTTTTTTTTTTTTTTAAAGTTCATTCTTTTTAATCTATTGTTCTATTTTGAATTTTTTGCCTCATTTTGCATTTTTTGCTTAACAAGTTTTACCTTCCTTCAAAGTTGAACTGTCTCCTCAAACTATTGTTTTGATATATTTTGCTTAGTTTGGCTATATTAATACAATATTAGAAAACACTCGTTTTTTTTTAAAAATTATTAGAAAGCATTCATAAATAATAACGTAAGCTGATGACGAGATTATATCTTTTCATATATAAATAAATATTCGATACGTATATACCTAAATGTAGTTCAAAATGTAGAGAAAACATGGAAAAATTGTGCTATATATATTTTGTTTCATTCTTCTCGTTATTTTTAATTTAAATTAAGTTCTTCTTTCTATAAAAATAAAAGTATTTTTTTTTATTTCATCTATATTTTCCTTTATCAATTATATTTGTAGTTTCGGAACGTTTGGGTAAGTAACTATGATTTCAATTGCATACATGTCATTTATGGCAATTTACTTTTTCGTTTAGTCCTAAATTATCATTTTTAGCAATAATGCATTGAACATTTTGTACAAAAAAACAAACAAATAAGGATAGAATGGATTGTTTTGATAATTTATTTGTAAAATCACAAAAACTGAATATCTTATTATGGGATCATTTTGCATGGCCTAAAAAAGAACATTATGGCCACTTGCAGGTGCTTGGTAATAATTTTTATTGTTTGAAAATAATAAAAATTACTTCCCAATGTAATAATTGATACAGTTGGTAGTAATTTCAATGAAAAATAACCTTTTTTCTTAGATCTAAATAACTGTAAATAAGTGCAAATTAGGAAAGTTATTTTTTTCAAGTGAGCCGTGTTTGAAAAATTTTAACTTTTTACGATCATAAAGATTCCTGTGTTTCATACTGTATTCCATAACCATAATTTAGCATTTTTCTCTTATTTTAACCTAATTTAAGTTTTAATTAAAAGAGTTTGAAAAATAAGTTAAACAAAAATTCTGCTTCAAAGGGTTAAGGTCAAAGTTACCGATATAATGATTCATTGTTGATGTGATTTTTCTGAAAGTCTAAGTGAATCAACAAATTTTGATTTTTCTTGTTATTCTAACTTTTAAAATCATTTAAATATTCATTTCTTATTATTTATTATTCATATAAATTTCATTTTAAATTTTTGCTGGTACACATCTATTTTGCATTTTTTATGACTACTTAATCCCTCAGATGAGGCATATGCGTAATCACTCCTATGGTTAGAGGGACAGGTTCCTCAAAAATTAACACTTTCACGAATAATGGCAAGGAGTTGATGGATTAAACTATAATTTTCTGAAAAAAGTTGTATTTTGAAGATGTTGAAATATATTTGGTTTGCGAAAAAATAAATTCATGAAACTTTTATGCAAACATTATAAATTTTTAAAAGTTTATGATAAACATAATTTTATTCATTTGTAAATGAATCTTATAAATCATCAAAGAATAGTTAGTTGAAAAAATTCTTTATCAGCGATCGCGATAGAGTTCAGATCTAGTAATGCTAAAAACCAATCACTGTGATTGGAAAACTAAATTGATTGTAACAAAAACTTTTCTTTTAAATTAAAAGTGAAAAAGAAAGAAATATAAATGATTAAAATATAAGCTTTTGGGTCATAAAATTCAACATTCTCTAATATATAGGTGTTAAATAAATCATAAAACAAGCGAACCCTGAGAACCATTCTACTAAAAAAGTAACACATTTAACAGTTTTTACAAAGTCCATTGCCCTTAGACACATATTACATGCTTTTTAATGTTCAGAAAAACAGCAAATATGGCAGTTGATGTAGTCTAGAAGACGAAAAAAAACCTCAAACGGAAATTTAAGAGTAAATAATTATTTTTACAGGCGCTTAAAATTTTTGTTTAAAAAAGAAATTTAAAGCATTATTTTTGTTTTTAGGTGTAGCTTTATAACGCAAATGAGGCATCCTAGAATTTAATTCAGATACTAATGGTAAGTTGTTGTTGTAGTTAATTTACGTCGCACTGGAGCTGCTCGATGGGCTATTGGCAACGGTGTGGGAAGCACCCCTGAGGATGATCCGAAGACATGCCATCACAATTTTGATCCTCTGCAGAGGGGATGGCACCCCTGCTTCGGTAGCCCGACGACCTGCACGCGAAGTCGAGCACTTTACGGTAGAACAGTTTAACGAGGACCAATACCGCACTCTCTCGGTCCCTACGCAGACTGATCCAAGTGGTCACCCACCCGCACAATGACCGTAGCCTGTGATGCTTTACTTCGGTGATCTGCTGGGAACCGTGTCTTAACGATCAGTCCACTGCGGGACTTATAACAATTTACTTTTTCGTTTGGTCATTAATTATCCTTGTCCCGCAGTAGACTGACTGATCGTTAAGAAAAATTTCCCAGTGGATCATCGAAGTCAAACATCACTAGCTGTGGTTAATTATGCTGATTTATCAAAACAATTTTTAAAAAAATGGTTGACTTTGAAAAATTCTAGTATAATAAAAAATTAACCAGGAATTATTTTTTTTAATCAGCAAACACTAGACGTACAGTGCTTAAAAAAAAAACGTTCTAAATAACTTTTGTTCTTATTATCAAATCTTCAAATACTAAGACTTATTCTTAATAGTTCGAGGAGTTGATGTCTAACATGCTAATTAATTAATTCATATCATAATTTGACTTCCGAACACAACCCGAAAACATACTTTCTCTGATTATACACACCCTTTTTTGACCAATTTGTTTTTCCGACTATCATCAATCATCACATAGGGGGTTGCCACAAGCTTGGAAATTTGGTCCTAATTGTTTAGTTAGGAGAGTGGTCCAATGTTTTGATGCTTTAATGTTAATTTCCTTTTTGCGCATTTCGCCTTACCTTGAGAAATTTTCACCCATTAAAAAATTTATTTATCCAAATATAATTCGAGGCAAAGCTAATTTTGGAAACAATTTAAAATCATCTTTTATTTTATTTATTAATTGCTAAAAAATAGCGTTTTTTGTCTAATACAAAAAATACAATTTTATAGAATGTTAATCGAGTTTTTTTGTTCAAATTTTAAATTGGACACAAAATTACATTCCTCAAAATGATGTAAAAATTTTTATACATTACAATTAAAAAAAAATTCGTCTATTATCAAATAAAGTCTGAAAAAATAATAAATATTTATGAATAATATAATTTTTGCCTGGAATTATATTTGGATAACCGAATTATCTCGAGTGTAATTTTTTTTCAATTTGTTTAAAAAATTCTAGAGATAAGACAAAACACGCAAAAAGAAAAATTAACCTTACCCAGTAAGTTAGGAAAGCAAATTTCCAAATTCAAATATATCTTGAGTATTGGGAGTTTTACTGAAGGCAGAAATTGTATTAAAGTAAGGGTGCTCTTTTTCCCTTTTGAAAATTCAATAAAGTTCACTTGCACCATTGTTAAACTAAGTTATTCCTTATTGTGTCACCCATCACCCCAATATGACCCTCAATTATTTAACTCAATAAGAGTTCAATTATTATTTAACTCCATTGTATTATTTTTTATCATAAATTAGAAATTATTTTTTCAACAATGTTATGAAAATAAATCTGATTTGTTTACAAAAATTGCTTTTTTTTTCAACTTTACAGGTTGAAGCGGTACCATACAGTGAGCATCTGTGTGTCTACCAATCCTTCTCTTGTCTTGATGCAAATAAATATTTGTAGTTTGTCTTGGTATTAAATTTTTTTTCTTACTTAAATTTTCGAAACTTGCGAAAATTTTTCAGAAATATTTTAAAGGTATTATAATATTTTTTCTTTATCAAAATAATATAATTTAAAAAGGCATCAGGAACTTCAGTTTGTTTTCTCTGCATTTATTTCGTTCCAAAGGAGATTTTATTAATTTTTGTTGGACAATTTTCTCATAATTAACAAATTTAAAACACGAGGGAAAATGTAATGAGCTTCCACTTTAAAATTAGATCATATATTAATGCGACACATTTTTCCTTTTACAACTCAAGGAAAAAATGCAAATGGTCCAAACAATTTCAGCACAATGTCGCGAGAAGAGACAATACAAATAATAGATGATAACTACTAGCTAGATAGATGATTTTATCGTATCCTTTTATAATTTTTAATTGAATTTACGAGGATTTTTAAAATCATTTGGTTATTTGTTGTATCTTGTTCCTAAAAATATTTAGATAGCATAAATTTTTTAGAATGTGGGGTGTTATAATATATTAATATATAATAACTTAAGGCATATTTTCAGCCCACCGCTTTTAATATTGTAAATGCTGTTCAAATTCAATTTTTTAAGCTAAATAATTTGCTTAAGCTTATTGTTGCAGATATTTTATATTTGTTTAAAAAAATTCGTTCATTTTATAGAAATGAGTGATTGGGGAAATACGATATTTTACTTTTTTTTTAACGACAAGCATTATTTTAATTACTATGGTTAGTTAATAAACTTATGGTTAATAATATAATAATCATACCATGGTTAGTTAATAACCTTCTTGTTTGCATAGAAAACATATTTTTATTCTCTGCTACAACTGACTTCCATATAAAAAAATGCATTGCATGTTTGAATGTAGTTAAAGGGTATTTAAGAATGTTGTTAATACCTATTATTAAAACGTTATTTTAAATTTAAAAAAGAGAACTTATGATAAAAAATTACTCTGTGCTTCTTAATGAAAGTTGTACAGTAATTATTAAATTGTTCATTTTTAAGTAATTCATGAATTTCATTTGAATCTTCTTCTTCTTCATTAAGTGTCAGCCCAGGATGGCGCCTGGCCTTCCTCAGAAACAAGTACCAAGCTGCCCTTTTCTTGGTCAAACTCTTCCACTCTATTGCTTTGAGAACTCTTAAATCTTTATCTAAGCAATTGATCCTCCGGATTATTAGTTTTCCCCTTTTTCGGGCTCCAACTTGTTTTGCATCGAAAATTTTTATGGTGGTCCGGTCATTATTTATTCTAATCAGGTGGGTTTATTTGAATATTCAGGACAATAGTATTAGAATTTAGATTCATATACGAATATGAGGAAGCAACGAAATGCACGACTAAACGTGTAGTTTTATTTCCACAACTTAGTCTCCTTGTAATAAAGTGTCATTGAATATTTTTATTGTAAAAAAAAAAGATTTACATAAGGGAGCTTTTTCACATATTACGAAAATGTCATGGAAAATAATATTGGAATTTTTAAGCGACGCAATATTCGTCATTTCCGTGTTAACTAAAGTTATTCACAAAGTCTGCTTTTCTTCACAAAATAAAAATAAATATTAAATAAATACATTAACAAAAATTATATTGTTTTCAAAAATTTAAAAATTTACCATACTTCGATGCTGCTATGTAGACCAGTAACATGCAAATTTATCTTTGACTTCTTTTTCTCCTGTTATTTTAAAATAATCACCATAATTAAAATACATAGATAGAAGCATAAATTAAAAGAAGTTCTCTTATTTTAAAAATAGTATGAACTAAGAATCCTAATTCATTGAAGAAAATAAATATATTTGTTCAAAGATTGTATGTTTTTTTTATGAATTCATAACTTTAAACGTCGCATATATTAATTAACTATAACATAGTTAAGGACAATTCATCAAATCATTGAGAATAACTTCTAATAGGCGAAAATCAAATAATCAGATCAAAAGTTAGTAAAATATTTACTCAGTTCTTTATTCCTTTGTGCACTGTGAGTACGAGTTTATTTTTTGCATTTGTTTGTCTAATAAAAATCTTTTCAAATTTTGACTAGTCATATTTGCGCTTGATTGTAAAGTTACACAAGTAAAAAAAAGCCATGCTGGATGATTTGCAAACGGTCCTGAGACAGAATTGCACTGATAAGTTAAAATAAAAAAAAAGGGGAAAAAAGAAAACAATTTGATAAATTTTTGAAAAAAAATCAATAAATGTTTTTTAAAACAATCAAAATATATGAGTCAGTCATTATGGATTAAATTAAAATAAAATTTAACAATTAAAAGTAGAATTTAAAATCGAAATCGGGACTATAGGCATGCTATTTTAAACAAAGCAGAATATTTTTCAACTCGTTGTGGGAGTACAGAATTTAAAAATAGTTGTTACACTTGTTGTAATTAATTTTTGTTGGTTAAGCATAATTTCAGGATAATGAAAATAATTGCTTAAAACAGCATGAAATATCTGGATTGCTATTTTAATGAAATCAAAATATTTTTCAGCTCTTTGTGCGTGTAGTCAATTTAGAAATAGTTAACGTACTTGTCAGAATTCGCTTTTGTTTTACGAATCATATTATGCTAAGTATGCTTTTTTCCTTAAAAAAAAAAGCTATTTAAGCACTTCCAAATTCTATTGATTTAACATTAAGTAGTAGAAAAAAGGAAGGGGCTCCATTTAACGGAGGAGTAAAAATCAAGAATCAAGAATACAAAAATCGAATGCCACGCGCTGTCACCGGCAGCACTGAAATAGTTGCAAGTAACAAATGTCCAATAATCTATTTGAAATAAATTTCTCAGAAACCGTTATGAAACACAATTCAGTCTTCTGAAAACAATCTATCAATAACGTGTAAACATGTTTCTAAACGTGCATTATGTGTATGATGAATAACATACTTGCCCACCAACGAGGGAGATGAGGGTTCGAACCCCGGAGGTGCTTTTTTGTACATTAAAAAATTATCAATTTTTTGAAATAAAATACTTTTTAAGAAAAAATATGTGTAAAAAAAGAAAAGATCGAATAAAAGAAATACAAAAAAAACAATCAATCAAAACCTCATACATTATTTCCAAATTTTAAACAATTATTGCCCGCTGAGAAACCCTTATTCTTTAGTAGAAGGGATAAGCATAAATAAACGGTGTAACAAAAAAAAAACAAAAAAAGAAATTCTAATACAAAAAAGAGAGCTAGTGATAAAATTGATCATTAATTATCATGGCCATCGAAACCTATATGAACAAAAAGTCAAAAAGTGTATGTGAAAAAACGTTTTCTGAAAAAAATTTCTTGAATATGAAGAAAAGGTTAAACAAATTGAATAAAGTGTAAGTAAAAAGAGTTTTGATAAAGGCAGTAAAAAGAAAAGAAAATTGAATCTATAGCATTGTTATAAATCGGAACTGCCGAATCTTGTATAGTATAGACAAAACTAGAATTAAATTGGAAAAAATTGGAACTCAATATGATGTCTATAAAGAAAATAGATAAATACTTGATATCATTTAGTGATAATTGAACTTCCTCTTAATTATCTTACTTCCTCTTTTATATATTTCATTTATATAACAAGGTGTATAACGCTCTGTTAATAATCGCATTGCTTGAGAAATGTAGATTATATTCTAAATCAAATTTTGACTGTGGACAGCACACAATACTTATCTTAACGCCAAATCAGTTTTTTTGTCATAACGTCAATTGCTTTTTAATTACTATTGGGTTTGGATCATTTTTCCTTTCATAAATAATAATATTTTACAACAAATATATATTATCCAATAAAATATATATTATCGTGTGAAATGTATATTTTCATATAAAATATGTATTATCATTCAAGATATATATTATGAGTGATAATATGTATTAGAATTGAAAATATAATTTTAATTGCTAATTAACATATATTATTTTAGTACTATTAAAGAAATTTCAAAAAAGATTAATTAAAATGTTCAGGGAAACTGTCTTTTAAAACATTTAAAATTCTCTTTGAACACTGAAATCAGACCTCCTTTCAGCGCTATAAGTTTTGATCTTTACCACGATGTTCACAAAGTATATCAGAGCAAAAATTTCCTATATTTAAAATAAGCTTTTTATTCAAATATATTCAAACAAGACTTCAGCGTCTGAATGGTTTAAATTTATTTCAAAAACCTTCAGTAAAGATTATTAAAGAAACGGTAGAGATTATAAAAATAAATCCATTTAGATACAAAATTAAAATAACCAAAATAATGTGTAGAAAACGGTATAAAACATACTTCTTTTGTCTGAAAACAATATATCAATAGCGTATAAAGGATTTTTTGCAATAGCTGTCTGTGTATGGTGGTTAGCGTACTCGCTCTTTAACAGAATGATAAGGGTTCGAATCCCGGAGGCGCATTTGTGTAAATCATCGAATTTTAGAAGAAAAAAATAATTTAAAAAAAAGTCACAAAAGGAAAAAAGCGAAAGTGTGTAGAAAAGAAAGAAAAAAAATTAAAGCCTCGTAAATTATTTCGAAATTTTAAAGACTTTTTACCCTCTGAAAAGCCCTTATTCATTAGCAGAAGGGATAAATATGGAGAAAAGGTTTTACAATAAAAAAAAGAAATTTTAATATAAAAAAAGAGAGCTGCTAGGAAAATTTGATTATTAATTATCATAACACCCGAGAGCACAATGTACAAAAAGATGAAAAAACGATTTCTCAAAACATTTCCTCCAGTACCAAGAAAAGGTTAAACTACTTAAAGAAAGTGCAGAAAAAAAGCTAGTGTACCAATAATATTTAGTAATAATATTTAGTTTTAAAACTTAAAGTTTTATAGCTTTTAAATTAAAGTGAAATTCTTTAAAAAAGGAATTATTCAAATATTAAGCAAGTTTATTTTTGACAAAAATATTTGTATGCAAGAATCTTTTTCCCGACTAATTTGTTAATTATAAAAATATTTCAAACTTCTAAAGAGGTTAAGAATAAATTGTGCAAAGTGAAGATTGGGGAAGACCAATTACATGACTGAATTTCAACCTGCAGGCATTTCTGCTTTTCAAGATATCAATAGAAGGCCTTTCTTTTCAAAATAACTGTATGACGTTGTACGCAAGTAGGTTATTTAATATCAATAGGTTATTTTATATCAATACGGAAAACTTTTATTCAATTTTTTTAATTTGTAATGACACGGAAAAAACGGTTAAATCATTGTTTTCTGTTTTAATTATGCCCTCCATTAGTCTAATGATTTGTATCAGATATTATTATTTGTCACGACAGAAAATTGGACAACAGAGATTTAGACAATAATACAATGGGAAGGGAATATAATGATGATGATAATAATAAAAAAACTCGAAGTCCTGAATATAAGAAATTTTATCGATTAAAGTAATCTATGATCAAATTTTATCTATTATCACTTCTATGATTTTTTTTATTTCAACTTATGCCCGTTAAAATATTCAATGAGCTCTCCGGGAATAGATTCATAAATAATCATTTTTTGGCCAACAGTCTAACAAATACAAAAATCTTTGTCAGAGCAGCTACTATTGACTATAAATTCATTTGCTAAAAGTCAAGAATTAAGATGTGTTGAAACTTTTTCGTCAGAATTAAAAAGTTTATAGTGTTTAAAATTGAAATTAATTTATCATCTGCTTTATTTTAACTCGACTTATTAATGGTGTGTATAATTTTTAACTAATGCAACTTTATTTTAACATTAAATCCAAATTAAGACATATTTAATTTGATTTCATCATTTTAAAATGACTGACCTATCTTAATATTTCGTACACATATTTGATTTAATTTCTGTAAGAAAATAATTAAAAAAACAGCTGTATTTTAGTTACGGCTATTTTTTTTCTTCTCTAATTCAAGCAGAAATGATCAATTATAAGTGTTTCTTAATCTTTTATAGCAGTTTTTGCTTTTAATGTAAAAGTAAGGAAAAGACATCTTATAAACTAATTAAATTAGAGCAGTTAATGAAAATTTTATATACTTTTATTCCATTATGCTCACTTTCTTGCAAGGAATTGTGATATATACTTTTGAGACGTTACAGATGTTTTGACAATTTGTTTGTATCAATCTCTTAAAAAAGTCCTGAAAGTCTATTGGAGTCGATTCTTTACTTTAAATACGTTCTGATTCAATCGCAGTAGTGTAGTGTAACAAAAGCTTCAAATTTTGTAATATCTAATTGTAATAATTTCGTTTACTTAAAATTCAAAAATTAATTATTTTAAAATTAACTAAAAATTGCGTGCAAAGAAGATACACCTCTGAAACAGAGGCTCCTTGATTGCAGTAAAAAAATTACATTAATTTACATAGAGGTTCAAATGATTCAACTTATTCATCAATAGATTGTCTTGTAATTTGCTGCGCTGTTTAAAAATAATGTTACGGTACTACAATATTTTTCTCTAGTATCGACATGTCACAATTTCTTAAAGAAATTTAGTACCTTCAATTTCTTATGTTGTTTTTAGTACCAACGAAAGCATTTACACAAATATTGTGCATATAACTAAATAATAAAAGTATATTTAAGTTAAGCTTTTGCTACAATATCTGTATACTTTCTAGAAACTATTTTAAAGAAGCCTACGCTTGTCTTAAACATGATTTATATAACCTGAAAAGGATTAATATTGTTATGAAGAGGAAAAATTTATTCATGAACAGAAAACAGACAAAACTATATCTAATTGTGCCGACCTAAAATTGCATAAATCATTATTGAAAACGTGCAATTTGAAGGAAATTTGCTTTGCCTATATTCTTATTAAACAGTTTTCATAATTCGCGATCGCAATGAATTATAGGGGGCGTTGTTGTATGAGACGAATACCTGCGATTTCTTTATGAACAGTCATTCAGTTAGTCTGGAGATGTCTTTAATGTAGCTGGTAGCATTATAACGTTCCTTCTTTATTGTGGCACATTAAATTTAAAAAAGAAGAATGTTTGATATTCTTTCTTATACAAACGAAAACAAAATGGTATCTCTTTTTATTTAGAGTAGGAACATTCAAAACACATCGGAAAAATATTTGTAAATTAACAGAAAAAAAATATGTATATTCTTATAAGAGTTAAAGTCCAAGCCCGAGAAATAGCTTTACTAAATTTATAGATATAACATGAAAGGCTTATTTAAACTTTACATTCCATGGGTTTAAGAAAAACATTACTTCAAAAATTAAAATGAACGAAAAGTATACATAAGCCTCATAATTTTATGAAATTTAATCTTGAATGAAATTTAGTAAAAAAAGTTTTTTGACAACAATTTTTAACAAAAAATTTTAATTTTCAATAAAAATAATTATTTAGAAATTAAAAAAAGTAAAATGAAGAATGCTTACGAAACAAACAAACAAGAAAAAAAAAACAAAAAAACAATTATTTTTTGTCGCTATTTTTAAGTGCTTCGAAAATTCGCCTTTGAGATTTGCCAAACACAAAACAAGATGCAATTTTATTTTTTCAGGAGCGAAATATTTTTCCAAAAAAACGAAAATGTACCAATTCCCATGACATGAAATTTTATCTTGGTAAGCGTACGTTTTGGAAAATGTTATCTCATTTGGAATCCTATTAGATATAATATGGCGATATCATCAGGTGAACAAAAATAAGAGTTTGTTTTGAATCTATGTTACACTTTATATCGGCCCATTTCTTACAGAAATCCGATTGACTACTTTGATTTTGAATAAAGTGTTTTATTTTATGATTTGTCGCAAAAATTTTAGGTGCAGATTGGCGACACTTAAAAACTTCCAAAGCTGTAGCTGCGGTGGCGTTAATACATAAGTACCGAATTTTTATTCCATACTTTTCTGAATCATATTACTTCATTAGAATATGCAAGAAGTATACATAAACACATAATGTTATACGATTTAATTTTTCAAAAAACGTATTTGGACTACAATTTTTATTTAAAAATCATAAACTAAAAAACGTAAAACAAAGAATTCTTACGATAAAAAACGATTTTAAAAATTCCTCATATTGAAATAAAAAAAACTGTCATATTGCTTCTTTTTTTCATTCTTATAGTTCATAAGCAGACGTAAAAAACCATTCTGTAGAGAACTATCTTCAAATAAGAAAAAAAAATATTTACAAGCCAATTTTTTATTGTAAAAATCATAACACTCATCTTCCTTATAAATCCGGAGAATTCCAAATGAAATGTTTTTCGTTTGAAAACTTTATTTTCAAATAATATCTACATAGATTATTCCTTCATTACTTTTAGATAACGTACCACTCATCAAAATTTTATAATTGTATGAACTCGATATGAATTTCAATATGTAGCTTGAAAACAGAATACCCTAATTCCAGTTGAAATTATTCTTTCGAAACTAAAAAATTCTTACCAAGAAAACGATTCAAACTTATTAATAATCAGCACAAATGATACTATTTCAAGTAATTCGGAGGATTCTTTATTGTTGTTTTCCGAATTATACAGATACAGAAATATTTACTATGTTATAAGAAAGAAGGGTATTCTATATAACTATAACAGATCTGTACGTTCTGAATTCGTATTTATTCATTGAAATGACGAAAGCAATGTTGACTTCACTTTAATTTGTAATGAATTGAAGACAGAAAAAATTATTTTACCGTAATTCACACATCTGTAACAGCAAGTGATCATGAAATCTGAAGTTATGTTGTTGGTAAGAGAAGGGTAAAAATTATTGAGAAATTGTTCTTCAAATGCTTGGCGTGTTCTGCTTCAAAGTTTTGGCATGTTCTGGTTAGTTTTTTTAAGTTCTTCTATCTTTTCCTTAGGGAAATTTTACTTCTTATTTGCTGCTAATAAAAAGGCGACCGTCATTGCCAATGGTCATGCTGGAACTAATGCCCGATATTTTCAGGCTCCCGCTGGAAGGCGTACTCAAGCGTTGCGATCGCGAATACTAAATCCGTGATACGACCAATAATTACGAAATCTATTCTCGTTGATTTTACGTGCCTGTGCTCACCTGGTATAAAGAAACTTGCGCTAATTATAATTAAATATTAAGGTATATGTAATTTACTTTTCTAAAAGAACAGGGCTATAAGATAGAAAATATCACTGTTGTTATCTTCAAGATATTTGAAAACTGAATCGTTTATATCAAAATTTAAAACAATGGCTAGCTTTTAACCAATCAGAAAATTCCATTTCGATTTTCACTGATACCGCCGGAACGGCTTTCCGCAGAATGTTCTAATGTCGACAGAAACCTTCCTCGTGCTTTGAACTATCTGTATGCCAAGTTTCATAGCCTTGTGTCGGTTGGTTTAGGAGTCTATAGAGGACAAACAAACACACATTCACTTTTATATATATATAGATTGAATATGTAGTTAGAATGTATCAAGACTTCAACCAGAAAGACATTTTTTCTTCAGTTATGTTTTCTTATCTGAACTAATTAATTTTCATTAGGTATCTAGTTGAAAAACTGTCTCCCGATTTTTAACAATCATTACCAAGTTGAGCCTGAAAGACGTAATTGTGATTTTGTTTTTCAATTTAGTGATTAGTTTGTAATAATATAATAATTTTATTCATTTTAGTAAGAAATATGAAGTATTTCAGTTATATTTCTTTTAAACGATGGTATTATTAAAATTTTTTATCAGATGCTTTAAATGGTATATTTTAAAAAATCCAACGAATTTTATTTAAAAAAAAATCTGATTCAAATTAAATATATACGATTTTAGAATGAAAAAATAATACTTGCCAAACATGACTTCTAGTCAGAGTTGTAGTCATTAACTTTTTTGTGAGTTAACGGTAAAAATTCGAACATATTACGCGGAAAACTTTTTTTAAAATATAATATGCAGAGTTTGGACTGGTTTAAAATTCATTAAAATCAAAGTTTTGAATATTAAAGTAAGGTTTTTACAATTTAATTAAAATTTGGTGCTGCACCCAGAACTTTTACTTTTTATTTAATTTAAGAGAATGAGTTGGCAAAACATTTTACCAATATTCTTGAAAGAATTGCGTCAGTGTAAATAAAATTTAGACCGATTTTCAGAAATTTAAGCTCCTTTTCACCTTAAAATTAAAAAAAAAATTTTCATAGTTTAAATATAGTTTACATTTTAAAATTACAGAAATATCAAAATTTACTACATATAAAAAGCTCCTTTTAATTGAAAATTACCAAAAGTTGGAGGAACACTTATTGACATATCCCCTCTCTAGCTTCTGGCAAAAAATATTGGCGAGACGACGTTTCTATTAGAAATTGTTTTACTGCATAATTGAAGTATGGTCATAAGGGTTACCTTGAGAGTAGTACACCAACCTTTCTCAAGGGGGATAAGATGCTAGCAGCGCAGTCCACCATGTTTTAATAGCGCAATCCTTTATCACCGGGGTCATAGAACTTTCTTAAGTAATCAGAAAGGGGTTGTGATTTGCCTATTTTTGCCGACAAAAGCAGAGTATAAAAAATATTAAAAAAAAGTTGCTTATTATGTGAAGTACCCTTTTTTAAAAATTTCAATTTAATTAAAAATAAAAGCACTTTAATATTAAAAACTAAATACTATTATTTAAATTATTAACTTACTATGGTAATTAAGATATCGCGTTTCATTCAAAGAGAAAATTAAAGAAAAAAAGTACAATATCATATTTCCTCAGCCACTAGTTTCCATAAAATGAAGGAAATTTTTTAAGGAACATAAGAAATCTGCAACAATAAACTTCAGCAAATTATTAATCTTAAAAAATTTAATTTGAGCAGCATTTTGAGTATTAAAAGCGGTGGGTACAATATATGTCTTAAATTATTATATATTAATATATTTCTCCCTACAAATATATTGCGGTGGAAGAACTACTGTGCTTAACCAATATAAATTATAGTTATAAAAATACTTTACACTCAATTTATACTTTTTTCAAAAAATTATATGCTGGATTCTAACTTTTTATAGGTGTTAACCTGCAAATATGGATCGAACATGACAGTGATTTTTCTGCCTATATTCACATACTAAAAGATTTATGCGCATAAAAGTTTAAAAACATTTAAACGAGTTAAAAATAATGGTGAAAATTATTACTTAAAAAAACTTAACTTTAAACTTTTTAATTTCACGACAAGTAGTACCGTGCAAGTAGTGTACCATGCAGACGAATTATCGCCACGACGAAGTGTCTTCGGCGAAACAGCCTGAATTTTTGCCCATAACAAAGTTTTCTTTCGACAAACTGTTTCCACAACAAATTATGGCAGCAACGAATTATTTGCCATTACGAATTGTCACTACGACGAGTTACGCCCACGTCGAATCGTTCCCACGATGAATTATTACCGTGACGAGTTAATTTTCAAGTTGAACTGTTTTTTTTTAAGTGTGTCATGCAATTTTTATAGAGCTTGTCTTTGTAACACTCGATCCCTTATTAAACATTTGTAGAAGCAAATATCGCAGGGAATTAGTATTTGTATTAAAAAAAAATGAGAGAGAGAGAAAATAAGGAAAAGAAGAACAAAATAGTAAGGAGTGTTGTATACTGGTAAACGTTGAATTTGAGATTAAATTATAGCAATTTCATGCCGTTAAGAAAATATATTTAACTGTTTTTAAATATTTCTTCAATAGTAAACTTAAGAACTTCTACAATCTTGTGTCTAGTTTGAAATAACATGAAAACAATAGATTAAAATCAGAAATAAATCTACTGACTATATTTCTTTTACTTTCAAAAATATATTTCATGTGCCTACTTATTACGCAGCAAAAATACATTTTTACCTTGTTATGAAAAGTTAGTATCAAATAGTTTTTATCAATTGTTATATGTAATGGTTAAAAATGTCAAATTTGTAAATTATTAATGAAATGTGGTTTTCAACTTCTTTTCTATTTCCTATTAGTACTAATAGTATCTATATAAAAACTCTTTTGCTTAGATTAATTATGTAAATGCATCGGTAAAAACAATAAGTAAAATAATATTTTGCCTTATTTTACTGATCTCAAATCGAGGATTACTACCAGTACTAAATTTGCAAAGATGAGAAAATTTTTGAAAAACATAATGCTAAATTCTTTTATATTATTATTTACTTATATGTTATTTCGAAAGTTTTTAAAGAATCTCAGATAAAAATGAATGAAATAAAATTATTTAATTTAAAAAAAACTTGTCTATAGCTCTGCACAAAGAATAACAAACCAAATACTGCTTGCAATTAACAAGGATGGAGTTGTTTACTCAGTTAATCTTCCAAGTATTACTTTCTTTGCACTCAAATTTTATCGAACCTTTTAAATTTATCTTTAACTCAGTTCAACGCGTTAGCTCTACCGTTGCTGCCTTGGAGGGGTGGATGAAAACAACACTGTTTTCGTAACAATCCATTCTAGGATTTCCTTTATATACATAGTCTGATTTGTAACAGTGAGCTATTTCAGTTTTTGTAGAGAAGAAACTTTAAATCATGTACATTATTGCTTAAAGACGATTCCCTTTGAAATCATCACAACCCTTTTCTAAAATATTTTGCAGACCTAACGGATCCCTTTGGACCATAACAGCAACTAATTCATATAGGAGAAAAGGATAAACAACAACTAATTAATATAGATTAATTAATATAGTAGATTTCAAAAATTATCTTCATATTTTCGTTACAGCCTCTGTCTTGTCTTAACTCATAAAAGTTATTGAATAAAGATAGGTTTGCGAAAATTGGTAGTAGTGTTACGAAATGTATCCATAAGGTGTGTATTTATGTTGAAACATGAAATGTTCTATTCAGTTTCAAATCTTTTATTTTTAATTTGAATTTTGATATGTGTGGAAAATGTTTCTGTGCTATTTTAATTTTCTTCTCTTTAATTCTATCATAAAATAATTTGTATTATAAAGAGAGAAAAGAGAAAATCTGAGTGACCAGTGTTTCGGAGAATTATTTCTCTAGTTGAAAATAGTAATTGTGTGCATTTCATTCTTACAAAAATATATATTATTCAAAACTGAAATAAATGTAAGAAAAATGGTCTGAATATGCTATAACACCCCACATCCTTATGAAATTATCCAATCAAAATTCTTTTTGAAACGAGATTCAACAGATAACCAAACGATTCCGAGCAACTTCGCAAATTCAGTTAAAAATGATATAAGGATACGATAAACTCAGCAGTCTAACTAGTAGTTATCATCTGCCTTGCTTCTTTCTCTCAGCGTTGTACTGAAACCATTTGGGGCATTTGCAATTTTACCACTCGTTGTTAAAAAAATGTGTCGCAATTATATATGCTCTAAAATTAAAACTGAAGTTCATTACATTTTCCCCTGTGCTTTAAATTCTTTCATTATGAGAAAAGTGTTTAACAATAATCAATAAAATCTCCTTTGGAACGAGTTAAGTGCAAAGTAAACAAACTAAAGTATAAAATTAGTAATATTTAGTTGGTATCAAAATGCAATTTTAAATCATATTATTTTGATAAAAAAATGAAATATTATAGTAAATTTAAAACATTTCTGAAAAAGTATGCAAATGAACCGATGATTTACGCAAGTTTCGAAAATTTAAGTAAGCAAAATATTCCATCCCAATGCAAACTACAAATTTTTATTTGCAATAACACAAGAGAAGGATTGATAGACATACAGATGCAGTTGAAGCTAGCTCATCGTAACTGATCGTCTCAACCTATAGAAAGTAGAAAATGAAACTGTTGCAGAAAAAAATAATGTTTTTAGACAAATCAGATTTTTTTTTATAACAGTGCTGAAAAAAGAATTTCTAATTTATGACCAAAAATAGTACAACGGAGTTAAATAATAAATAATAATCGAATTCTATTGATATAAACCATTGAGGGTCATATTGTGTGTTAGGTGACACAATATGGAGATATGTTTATTTTATTATTTATTTTGCATCTATACATTAGAGAATGTTGTATTTTAGGATCCAAAAGTTTATATTTTAATTATTTTTGCTTTTTCCCCCTCTTTTAATTTTAATTAAAAGTTATAGTTATAATCAATTCAGTTTTTAAGTCACAGTGGTTGGTTTTTATCATTACTAGATCTGAATTTTATCGTGATCGCTGCTAGTGATTTTTCTCAAATAACTATTTTTTGATAATTTACAAGATTCTTTTATAAATGAATAGAATTATGCTAAGCATATACATCTAGAAATTCCAATATGCTCATTAAAATTTAATGAATTTATTTTTTTACTGATCAAATATGTTTCAACATCTTCAAAATACAATTTTTTTTTAGAAAATTGCAGTTTAATCCACCAACTCCTTGTCATTAATCGCGAAATTGTTAGGAACTATCCCTCTAACAATGTGCGCGACTACGCATATGCCCCATCTCAGGGATTAAGTAGTCATAAAAAATGCAAAATAGATATGTTCAAGCAAAAATTTAAAATGGAATTTATATGAATAATAAAGAGCAAAAAATGAATATTTAAACAACTTTATAAGTCAGAATAACTAAAACATCGATCACTTAGATTCTCAGAAAAATGACGTCAACAATGAATCATTATATCGGTACCTTTGACCTTAATCCTTTGAAGTGGAATTTTTGGCTAAATAAGAGAAAAATTTTAAATTTAACATTTTAATAATTTATGGTAATGAAATACTGTTTGAAACATCGGAATCTTTATTATCGTAAAAGGTAACATTTATCAAATACGGCTTATTTCAAAATATTAACCTAACGGCTCATTTCAAAATATTATCCTAATTTGCACTTATTAGCATCAGTTATTTTGATTTAGGAAAAATAGTTATTTTTCATTTAAATTACTACCAAATGTAAATATTATTACATTGGAAGTCATAATAATTACATTTGGAAGTTGTTTTAATTATTTTAGATAATAAAAATTACTACCAAGCATTGCAAGCTGCCATAACGTTCTTTCTCAGGCCATGCAAAATGATCCCACCATAAGATATTCAGTTTCTGTAATTTCGCAAATTAATTATTAAAACAATCCGTTCAACCCTTATTTGTTTGTTTTTTCTTGTACAAAAAGTTTAATGAATTATTGCTAAAAAGGATAATTAAAGTTGTTTTTGTATTTCATTTACGTCGAACTAGAGCTGCACAATGAGCTACTGGCGACTGTTTGAGAGACATCCCAGAGAATGATCAGAAGACACGCAATCGCAACTTTGGATGGCGCCCCCGCTTTGGTAGCCCGATGACCTGCACGTGAAGTCGAGAAATTTACGGTAGAACAGTTTAACGAGGATCAATACCGCATACCCTCGGTCCCTACGTAGCCTGATCCAAGTGGTCACCACCCGCACACTGACCACAGCTAGTGATGCTTGACTTCGGTGATCTGCTGGGAACCGAGTCTTAACGATCAGTCCACTGCGGGACAAGGATAATTAATGACAAAACGAAAAAGTAAATTGCTATAAATGAAATATATGCAATTCAAATCATAGTTACTTACCCATTACAACAGTGTCAACTACGAATATATTTGGTTAAAGAAAATATAGATGAAATCAGAGAAACCAATAGTTATTTTTGTGGAAAGTAGGAGTATATATATATATATATATGTTTATTATACAGATTAACACGGAAAAGAAATGCTAGTTGCATTTTTGCCCTTTAGAAGACTTAGCTGAAAAGTCGTTTTCTACACTCAAAGAAATGTTAACTGAAATGCCAATAGAGAGTGACCAATTTAACTATTTACTGACGCTAGTACAACTGCATCTGGAGCCTGTTTATCATAAACTGATTAACACGGAAACGAAATGCCAATTGCATTTTTATCAAGAAGTTATCAAAAAGCAAAGAAAAAAAACATTATCCACTTTCAAACGAGAGGCCTTTTTAGTGTTGGAGGCGTTAAAACAGTTCAATAAATGAATTTTTAATTCACAAATCGAAGTCATTTCCGATCACGAACCACTCACATATTTGTCATACAGTGCAGAGCTAACAAAGTGGGCATAAGCATTCCAAAGCTAAAATGTTAAAATTGCAAGTGAGAAAGGTAGAGCACATTCAGCGCAGATGCCTTGTCAAGATTACCTATTAGTGAAATAATATAAGTATAATGCATATAATTTCATTTGTTAAAATATTTAGAATGCAATCTTTAAATATAATAATCTGTGCTTAAAATTTCCTACTTTGTTTAGGGTTTTCGGAGTCATATTTCACAGGGCTCTTACATTTTATAGGTAAATAGTTAAAAGTAATTTTTTTCAAACGTATATATATCTAATATAAGGGCAACAACCCCTATATTTTGGTGGATTTATTTGTCAAGAAAGCAGGAATAATGAGAACATATTGTGCACAAGATTTTATTTACTAAATAGATCGTGAAGCCGAAGTCACATCCCCGCTCTCCCGGCTGGAGAGGGGGGACAAAGTTCCAGTCAGATCCGACGGAGTTTAGTTTGTAAACATTATACACCAAAAAGTCACGCAAAAACATTGCTCCTGCATTTTATAGGATGATTTTTAGTTGTAAAGAGGCCCAGTCATATGCCTTTTTCTGTATTCTTACGCCTCATCAATTTATTTATTACTCATAGCAAATCGTTTAATCTTTCCTTATATGGAAGTGAAAGA
>NC_092206.1:78449631-78482861 GCF_043381705.1 Parasteatoda tepidariorum | reverse complement strand
ACGCCTCATCAATTTATTTATTACTCAAAGCAAATCGTTTAATCTTTCCTTATATGGAAGTGAAAGATCTTAAAATAACTTCTCTTTTGAAGTATAAATCTAATTATTATTCATTGGCATGTTTTTAGCCTTGAAGTCCCAAAATAGAATTTCTACCCTTATCTTTTACTAAAGATATTTTATGAAAACGAATGAAGTTTTAATGCTTTTATTAATACAAAAGTATTTAATTTTTGTATTACATATATATACGTTTTTTTCTTAGCAGCATTTTCAGTTAGACACTTCGTCTCCTTCCGAAGCCAAATGCATCCCCAAAAGTCAGAAGAGTGAAATTCAGAGCTATATAAAGGGAAATATCAAACTTGTTATTTCGAGAACGATTAGACTTTTCCTCCTAGAGGGAACAAAAACTGTTTTTCTTTGGTAGAGGAGTCCATAGGTTGTGGGTCGTTTAAAGATGTTATTATTGTGATTTTGACGTTATGTATTTATTTTTTTGTTTTTAAAAAAAAGCATCTTCAATCATCCGTTTTAAGCATAAACACATCACAATTCTTCTTAATAGTAATAATTAAGAATTTTAAAGAAAACTAAGACAAAAATTATTTTAATTAGCAACATTTACATTGAAATCATATAATCTCCTCGCCAATTCCCTCAATTTTATCCCCAAAAAAAGTGATATCTGATATTTTATTCATAAAGGCAAAGCAGAAAACATCACTATAATATTATGAGGAACACCAAAGAATGAGATACGTTATCATAATTTAATCAAGCAAAAACATCAAATAAATTCAAAATATTTATTTACGAAATCAAAAATTTTCGAAAAACTCAATTTGTAATAGAACTTACCATTATAATGGATATCTGAAATGTTGCAAATAAAAAAAAACAATGATAATATTATTTCTCATTACAATAAGTAAAAAAACTTTTAATCATACTTATCTATTATTGATTTGATTGTTTGAAAATTTCATTTCAAATATAATAAAATTGCAAAAGTTAACTTTCATTACAATAGATACGAAAAGTATTTCGTCACATTTATGTATAATTTATTTAACTCTTATAAATTAACATTATGATAAAACAGAAATTAGAAATAGAAACCTTCCCATGCAGTAGAGATAAGTATTAATAACGTGAAAATAACGTTAAAATCCCGCGAGGTTAAGAACAAAAAAACGTTTTCTCCAAACTTTTTATTTCCGTTTCAAGTGGTAGTCTCGAATTTCGTTATATAAACGTTAAAATTTGGGTTATTTTTAACGTCATAAAAAATGGTCATTTTTAATGACCATTTTTTGCCCTTTTTTTACTATAGTGAATTTCGTAACAAATTTCTCCCGTTATTTTAACCAAGCAGGTTTTTTTTAACTTATTTTTTACGTTATTTTAATCAAACTATTTACGTTTATTTTCGGTTATATAAATATCGTTTTTTTACCATGAATATTTACTGTTTTTAACGCTTATTTTTATGATAGGGAGTTTCGTACTAGACTTTTAACGTAAATTTTACGTTTTTTTAACCAAACTATTTACGTTTATTTCCGGTTATATAAATTCGTTTTTTTACCATGAATATTTATGTTTTAACGCTTATTTTTACTATAGGGAATACTCTTAGCGTAAATTATACATTATTTTAACCAAGATACAAACGTACTTTATCCATACAATTAACGTTTTATTACCATGAATATTTTTAACGCTTATTTTGAGTTTGGTGAATTAATTAATTTTTCACGTAAATTTAGCTAAATTAATTTCCATTTAACGTATTTTTAACCAAATTGTTAACAATTACGTATTTTGAAAGGTTTTTTTTTCAACTAAGAAGGAAAGAAACCATTCCGTATTTTAATGTTTACGCTGCCTAAATTACACTAAAATATATAGCGTTTGCTTTTTATTTAAAGAAAAAAACTTTTTAATTCATTTTAAACGGAAAATAGCTGATATTCATGCTTTTTTTAAGATTCCTAGATTCCTAGATAAAGATTTATGTTTTTAATCTCACACTTTTTGTAAATTTTTACTATTCAATTTATAACTCAACGAATATGGAATGCAAATCTTTCTACCTCTTCATGGCAACATAGCAGTTTATTTACGAAGTTTCATGTCTCTAGTACACCTTTTTTAATGTGCATTTTTAATCATAGTTACATTTATATATGAAGTAAAAGCCTCAACATTTAGCCCCATTTTAGCTGGGAAAATATACTTCTAAGAGAACGGGGAAAAGTACACTAAATAAAAGGTTTTTCAAGTAACTTCAAGAACTTTTAAAATTTTTCATGCCTAAAAGTTTGTATTATAAAGAATTGGTAGAAGAAAAAATTACTCAATACTTACATGATTTTCACAACCCCTATGGAGGAGATATGATATTTTTTCAGTTCAAATTAATAATTAAGAAGTCTGCGCTACTGCTCTCTCTAAGTCCATGTTTCCAAACTGTTTGCTTGAAATTATCTACTCTTCCAAAATGCTTTCGGGTTTATTATTTTTTTAAAAAATGCATATTTTTTAGTTTTCTGCTTTAAAAAATTTGACTAAAATTTACTCTAACACACACACGAAGAAAAAAATATATTAACCAAATTTACCATTTCATTTGTTTACTTGGAAAATCTTATGTTCGTAAAATTACAATTTTTGATCCAGAAGAGCAGTCAACTTAATAAATTTAAATACGGAAATAAATATTAAATCAAATATATCATTGCAATAATTATTAAAATACGTACTCAATATTTAGGTTTATGAGTTATATAGAAGTTTTGAGCAAAGGGGATGTTCAACTTAACCTATCATTTCTAAATTTAAGTAATTGGTGCGTACAAAGTTGCATTGTGCTACAGTGAAGCCTCTTTTTACGGGCAATCTATCAGAAGTAACTAACTCTACACGAAACAAATTAACCATTGCATTTCCCTCCAAAAGGCAAACTCTCCCTTTAAAAAAATCTTTTAGTTCAATTGTTTTTTAATTCTTCTGTAAAAGCCTTAAAGTACTTCAAAACGGTTAGACATAAATTTTACAATAATGCTAGTGTGCTTTATAGAGAATATAATAACCCAATAAGAGGACTGGATTTTTCTTAGAGTAACTGATAGAGGAAAATAGATTAATTAATATTTCTATATGGGTCTTGAACAATGATTGATTGCTCTATTCCGATTTCTTTATTGTATGATTGTAGTGTGCATGAAAAAAATTATTTTCCTAAAAGACAACGGGTCGATATATTTTATAAGTTGTTGTTATCACAGATTTTATAACTAAAAAGTACTTCAGCCAGGTATTTTTTTATTAACAGAATACAAAACTGTTCATGAGTAACTCATTTCTAAAATTTACTGTAATACTTCAAAGATGATAGCTTGATGTAAGAAATGATGTCTCATAAAATAGAGATATTTTTCCAGATTTTGTGCAACAAATTTTTGAAAAAGTGAATTTGCATAGGTGATTGACATACCACTGATGGTAAGTTTGGGAAAAAGTTCTATACCCTTAATTTGTAATTAAAATATTAATGCAGAAAGTTCAGACCAATGCTACCGAATACTAATTACAACAGGACAATATGAAGTTCGGTTTTTAAATTAATCAACCACATTTTTCAACTCATTATTTTCCAGACATGTTGCAAAATTGTTTTTTGCTAGTGACAGCCTACATTTTAACCACTCTAACGTTCTTCCTCGGGCCATGCAAAATTATTCTAGAATAAGATATTTATTGTCCATGAATTAGCAACTTCATATAAAAAAATATTTGTATATTTTTTATTTATTGTTTTGTTTTTCGCAATATTGTGTTAAATTCTTTTTCGCCAAATGGGATATTTACAGACAAATTGAAAACGTTAATTGCTAGAAACGATATATTTGAAATTAAAAACATAATTACTTACCCGAAACTGTATCCACAGCTGCAATTAAATTTGGTTTAATAACATACTGATGACATAAAAGAAATAAATAGTTTTTTTGTGAAAATTATTACATGGCTCTACAAAGTGGAATGTTATTAAAAAGATCTTGGATAACAAAGATCACATACGAAAACTTGCACATTTTAAGCAAAAATATGTTCTTTTCAGTTATTAATATGATTATAAATATATCTAACGTTGTAACATGGTTTACATGAAAATGCGATTTATCTCAGTTTTTTTAATACTAACCTTTACAGAGCAAAATTATTTTTTATTTCAATAGATTGATTACCTCAAGGATCTCTTGTTTTTCACTTCTGGATGATATAATGAATATCATCACTGAGTCATCATATATATATATATACACATNTTTGTTTTTCTCTTCAATCACACGTGTCCAAATACTTATTGGTAGATAGTATTTATATATGTTACGGGCAATGTAATTATTTAGGTCAGTATTCATAATGCTTAGTTATTATGAATAATGACCATTAAAATTGGGCAATTTGATAAATTTGAATTACTTTACGATAAATTCTCACATTGCCCGGTCATTATAAATACCGCTATTATTTCTTTGGGCACTTTGATTAATTGACAGCAATGGGACAACCACGTGTACCTGTGGCTTACGAACCAATTTACAATACGTAAGGAGAAGTTTATATATGGCAAAGATATTCCACAGACAGAGATTTCACTAAGAGAATGTGCAAGATTGTCATCCAAGACAGGGGGCCAAGGCTATAGTCGATGTGGCTGTAAAGGTGGCTGTAAATCCGACAAGTGCAAGTGTCGTAAAGAAAAAAAGCTATCTAACTCGAAATGTCACTAAAGTGGAAGTTGCTCTAATAAATAGACCCTCTATGTATTGCTGCATATTGACATTTTGTGTAAATATAAATTTGTAACTATGTACATATCTAATACATTATTTTTATTTGGACTTAAGTTTTGTTTGTACTTATTTCATCGCCACCGGTTTGTTTGTCAGCATGTGAAATTTTATTTGTTATTTTTCGTTTGTTACTTTGTCAGTTAGGTATGTAAAAAAAATTTATTATTTGTTATTGATTTTTAAATTGCCCACTTGACTTTTAGCATTATACATAATGACCGGGCAATGTAATAATTGCAACATAATTTATCATTTTGTCATATCCTTTTGGGCACTTTTTAAATTGCCCGGGCATTATAAACTATGCCCAATTATTTACATTGCCCGTAACATATATACAGGGTGATTCTAAGAAGATGGGCAAAATTTTAGGAAGTGATAGTACACACCCAAGCAAACAATTTTTATCAAAGAATGCATGGTCGAAAGCAAAACGCAAAACCCGTAGAGGGCGTCAAAGTTTATGTTCTTATATGATTCAGAAACACACAAAGAACGATGAAGTTAAGTTATAAAAGCAAATTTAATGGCATGTGATTACAATAAGTGTTCAAAACAGAGTCCGGCAGCGGCTACGCACAGTACAACGGCGAAGAAAAGATAGGTGAACATTCTGAAACACGCCAGGCATATCACGAACTTTCCCTGCAGCGGCCGAAAGCTTGGTGACAAATAACGCAGCGCAGTAACTCGCAACAGGATTGGAGCTTTCACGTTTGCATCAAACAACTTTCCAAATGCGCCGGCACCTTTGCGTTTTGTTTTCGACCTTGCATTCTTTGATAAAAATTGCTTGCTTGGGTGAGTACTATCACTTCCTAAAATGTTGCCCATCTTTTTAGAATCACCCTGTATAAGCGAATTCGGAAAAATCTCTGTAACGATAAATACACATTGATAAATACACTGTTTCCTATTGTTAGCCACGGGATTCAAGAAATTCCTGTTTTTTTTAATCCTTCTCTATATATTTGAAAGTCTAAGCTGTTTTACTGACAAAAAAGCTTAGCTCTATTTTTCCCCTAATCATAAATAGATGAAAACCGTCAGTTCAAATTCTAAGTTTGCCATGTATTTTTGCTTAAAATTAAGGTAAGATATATTTTATCTTTTTACAAATAAATTTAATTTTATTCAATGCTTGCTTTTACTTTTTAGCAATTATTTTATGGTTTTGAACATCGTATAAGGGAAACTATGAAAAAACTTTATAGTCAAATTGATACTTTATCAATTATTATCTGTATTTAGAATAATTTTTCGGTAAAGTAGATTGCCAGACATTTTTATAATGCCAAGTTAGTTAATATCGTTGTGTATTTAAATTTGATGTCAATAAGATCTTTCTTCATGGCAAAATTTTTTTAACTTGAATTTTTTGTCGAAACTAAACACATGAGCTCCCGTGGCTCAGTTTGCAGAGCTATTATAACTCTTAATAAGCAGTAGTCATGGACAGTTTAAGTCTCTAAAATAGAAAAATGACTTTAAATATTATCACTGCCGATTCCTTTCTTTACAATGAAAAAGCTGTCGACCCTGCGAAATTACACGAGATTTTTTTTGTATCCTTTCTTTAATCTTCTTTTGTATAAATTTTTCAAAGTTACTTTAACAAAATGTTAAAAAAAAACACTATATTCAAGACAAATTTGCTAAGCATGGCAATTAAGAAAAATCTACTACTTACTTTCCTTAACAGTTTCTGAAAAATTATTGATTTTGAAAGATAAAAGTAAAAATACAAAAATGAAAATTAGTTTTAAAAAGTCAATATTTTTAAAATTGTACAACAGATCAAAATATTTAAACGTTGTTGCTAAACTTTAGTACTCTGTTCATCTTTAGGTGTATTTGACTCACCAATGATACATTAAAATTCGTTAATAACACTATATGTAAATTATTTGTTAAAAAAATATTTATTCCTTTAATAGTTGTTTTAATACAACTTCCCTGTTTATTCTGCCCGTACATTGATGTTTTTAAGGCAAATTGCCACCGCCTGGTTTATACTACACTGATGATAGTTTCTAAGGTTAAGTATCGCTGTCTGTATAGTTGAGACACATATTCCTTCCTTTAGGAGCTCTGCAGGTAGATCTCACATTGCAATAAAGCCTGAAATTCAAATTATTCATATGCAAAATAGATATATTTAATTCTGCGCTTTATTTTCTTCGAGTTGAACTAGCTAAGTATTCCGGGGTCAGCAAAAGTTAAAAATCTGTAAGGAGTCAGAATTATGACTCACATCGTAGAAATTAGCACGAATACGCTTTGATTTAAGGATTAAAAGATAAGGATTAAAATTTTAATGATATAAGGACAATTAATATTTTTAATATAATACTACCTACAAATAAATAAAATATCTAAAAATATGTAATATATATTTAATATAAAATGTTTCGAATTGGAACTTATAGAAAAAAACAATATTAACGCTTGAAAAGAAATTGGCTGTAATCTGAAATTATTGCACTTGAAATTATTGCATGAAAGCGGTAGCTTAAATGCAGGAATTTATTTTGCTTTCACTTTAATAAATGTTAGTCTGATCAGATATATGATCTAAATCATAGATTCCCAAAGTGGTCCAGGTGGACCCCCAGGGGTCCATGGGAGACCACACGGAGGTCCACGTAGACGTGAAAAGGAAACAGGGGTTCACAAGTTGTAAGTGGGGGTCCACGAAAAATTTTCTATTTTTCATTATAAAGAACAAAACTTTTGGCTTGGATTTGCCTATCAACATAGGCAGGTAGCATCATTCATCAGGTACGTACTCAAAAATATTCGAGACTCAGTTCAAACACAGAATTGAAAAAAACAATAGATAATAGTACAAGTGTACACCACATGTCGAGACTTGCAAAGTGCCGCCCGAGCGCCCACTCGTATTTAAATATCCTGCATGATGACTTCAAAAATAGATTTGAAGATATTCTGACGATGGAAATACCACCATGGATCATAACCCCATTTGATGTAACGGAAGAGGCGAATGTAGTATTACAAGAGGAGCTACTTGAACTCAGCACCAACTAGGAACTGAAGGTGAAATTTAAGACAGTTTATCAAACATTTTGACTGCAGGCAGAAATCCCCGAAAAATATCCTGGGCTGTGGGAAATTGCTAGAAACTTTTTGATAGCGTTTCCCTCGTCATATCTTGTCGAAAGAAGTTTTAGTGCCGTTACCAGCCTGTTAACAAAAAAAAAGGAGCAGATTGAACATCACAGAACGGGGAGATTTGAGATTACTTTTTACAAAATCGAAGCCAAATATTGATAATTTGCTGTCAATTCATTAAGTACATCCGTCTCATTAAAAGTATGACTATTTTTTATTGTTAATTTACATTTCAGAGTTCATTGTTGATTTTTTGTCAATTGTTGATTGTTTGTAATAATAAATGTTTATAATTTTGTATAACCACAAGTATTATTTTAATAAATGGGACACAAGAAAATGTGCTACTTTCTTCCCCTTCTTAACACCCCCAATTTAGGGTGATATTTTTTAAGAGTTTTGGGAATACAGTAGAAATGTAGCAGCAGGGGGTCTACCGAAAATAGTAAAACTTTGAAAGTGGTCCACGAGAAAAAAAAGTTTGGGAACCTCTGATCTAAATTATCTCAAAAGTAAACTATATAATTTTTATTTTGAACTGAGTTTGTCATAAATTAAATAAATCAAACTATTATATCCCCTCCCTCAAAGAAACTGATAAAGAATTAGTTTAGTAACCAGCTTTATCTCTATCCCCTGATAGATAACGTTTCATGCTGGCACGCATTTGTGACTGACGTCGCGAAAGGGTTAAGGCTTGGATTTATTATCAAGCTGAATTAATTTTTGGATACGGTTAAATTGCATATCTGCAATCGACTTCACACGGGAGTTTCAAACTTGGTTAGCCTGATGCATACCTGATGTAACTTGCATTTATCTTATTTCAGATTTTTAAAAAAAGCTTCGGTTGAATGGTGTGTTTGAGAAACGCTCACTTAACTTAATAAGCTTAATCTTTCATTTTCTTCAATTTCAAACGAAATTATTTAAATTTTTGAGTCATTTTAAAATTAAGTCAATTTTACATTTTGAATTATTAAAATTTTAGATAATAAGTTCAGTACTTTAAGTATCCAGAATGGTTCTGTGACAATTCTTCGTGCACAATTTGTCGTGGTTCAATCCGTCGTGAGAATAATTCGTAGCAGCGACAATTCAGTGTCATCACTATTTGTCGCAGCTACAATTATATAATGATTTCAATTTGTCGATATTATAATTAGTGGCAACGACAATTCTTCATTGGTAAAACTCGTTACCCCAAGTTGATCGTAAGCACAATTCCTTGCGGTTTCAGTGAAATAGATCCTAGTTCAGTAAATGAAGCATTAAAAATGGTGTTTCTTCACTAAATGAATTTTTTTTTTGTAAAGAGTTTTGTTATGTTATTATAAATGATTTCTGAAACCTACCTACTCATTTCTATACGTTTCTCACATTTAACGGGAGGAATTGAATTCCTTCCAAACAAGCTAGTAAAATCACTGTACCTTTTACATATCGAAGCATACAAGGTACATTTTCCAAAGTAATTTTTCATGCTGAGATAAAATTCAAGTCAATATTACAGCTTAGAAATTATGAGGAATTATAACATAATATAATAATTACAATTTCAAATATAGTGTATTTTAAAAAAAAAACTGCAACTTCTTCAATCTTAATTCTTTTTATTTGTATTTGTTTTCAATCAATTTAACGAGAAAAAAAAACAGGGAACCGAACCTTTTTTACTTGTATTTCAACATGAGATGAGTAAATAAAGGCAAGTATACGATTACAATTTTTGTACATGAAAGTCTTATTTAGCTGTTCGTCTTATCAATTCCAGTTTTATCTCAATCAATTCCGCATAAACAGGCAAGAGGTTGGCGATTTAGGGCGTATGGTTAATGTTTCGCATTAATTTGGGTAAAGAAAGTTACGGCATTTCTTCAATTGTTCCAATTGGAAATATTTTTCACCTGTTTTCGTAGCAGCAGACCAACTTAGACTTCTAGTCGAAAGGTTTCCTCTCGTAAGAAGCAGATTTTTTTATAGGCGCAGTTTTGTTATCATATAATTTTTTTTTTGTTATATTAAGTTAAAATATGATAAACTCATTTGCAAAATTATCCACGCATAAGATAGTCAATTTCAATGATTTTACAACATCATATAAGAAGCTGTGTGGTACATTCTCATTTATTACCACTAGACAAATTACTATATACAATGTCTATCAAATTAAAAACATAATTACTTACCGTCCACTACACCTGCCTCTGCAAAAAATTAAAGTTTAAATAAATACTGATGTAAAAAATCAAAAACAATTTTAGCTAATATCTGATATATATATACACTACTGATCATTAAAATTGCTACTCCCTGAAGGAATGCAAATGACAGAATGATATTTATTGGGCACATACATTCTAGTTGGAAGAGCAAGTGATTAAATTTTCAGGATATTTGAATATCCTGAGGAATCAGTACTCAGAACAACCTTCCCTGGCAGCTATAACAGTAGTTATTCTCCTGGTCATCGAATCGAATAGAGATTGGAAAGCATTCCATGCAGCTTCAACATTATGCCACAATTCATCGACCAAAGTGACTCTCGAGTGGTGACGAGCCAGTCGCTCGGCAGGCATTTCTGTCGGTGAGGGATCAGGAAAACGTGCTGGGCAGGGCAGCAGGCGAACATGTTCTGTATCAAGGAAGGTCAGGACATTGTTGTGCCATATGAATTATTTCTAGAATATGAAAATATATCTTATTTATTGCAAGTATGTGCGTATGTGGTATATGAGTGGAAGAGGCATGGAGCGCTGTGAACGATGACGAAATGTGAAAATAACAACCCACAAAATAATAATTTTTTTAATTTTTGCAAACTTTTTTTTATAAATTATATATACAATGAATTCTGAAAATATTAGTCAATAATATTAATCGCTTAGTGCAATGGGGTGTACAATATCTTTTGTCATTCCATCTTTAGCTAATGTTATATAACATGTAATTTTTGAACGAAAGAGCTATTTTAGTATTTAATGAGAAATTTAGGCAACTATGTTCACTTTGCTTCTCACAAGAAAGCGCTGCCAACTAAACTCATGCAATTGACTGTTTCAGCTGAAGATGGTAAAATAACAATATAATGAACTGTTATTTAACCATCTTTCCGAAAAATTTTTTAATGGAGTAATTAATTTCCATTTTGAGAATAACCCCTTTTATTATGAATCTGTACAAAAGTTATTAATGTGTTTTACTTTTTTATTTTTTATTTTGAGCACTATGCATATTGCTTAGGTTTCTTAAAAGTGTATTGCTATTTGAAAATGTTCATACGCCATTTGACATCGCTTAAATAATTATTAATAACAGATAACTGGAAGAAAAATTTTAGTAAAAAATTAGTTACGTATTTGTACTATGATGGTAAGTAAAACGAGTAAAAGAAGTACTTTATTAGAAGTCATATCTTTTGCCTTTCTAAACTGTGCAGATACTAAATAAGTATTCAATAAGTACTATAGAAGTATTCAACGACTCTTTACTTTTATATTCATACACCGATACGATGAAATCTAATATTTTTATGATTTAAAATACTAACAAAGAAGCTGCAAGAAGAACCGCACGTAAAATAGATGAAAATAGATTAAATCGATTTCGTGGAAATTGTATTTCGATACCAATCACATGCAGATGCTACCTATCGACTTTATGAAGTTCTTAACTTTCCAACTTGATTCAATTAACATTCTAGAAAAAAATTTAAAACGGATTTCCTGAACAAAAAGTTCGAAGATGATTGATTTAAAAAATAGGATTACATTTCTAATAAAAATATAATAATATAAATATAAAACTATTATACAAAAAAATAAATATTAAGATTAAAAATCTAGTTATATTTATAATTTTTAAAAAATTAGGATATAAAAAAATATTAATAAAAGAATTAATAGGAAAATAGTCCCGTTAAAAATTAAACATAGCCATTCGGTGATGGGTAGAGCTTTCACATTTGATTGATCACCTCCAAGAGATGCACTCCCTTTTGGCTGTACACCACCAGGCAGGGTTCTAATCAAATTCATGTGGACTCTCTTGAAGTTGAAGATGAGATGGCCACTGAATTGTTGGCTTCATTTCGCCATTATATTCCATAGTTTTTTACTCAAGAACAAAGAGTAGACTACGAATAGGGCGTAAAAGAAACATGACGAAAAAACAAAAATAACTTTTGATCCAATGATCGAAGTTAATGTTCAGTGCTTAAATTTTAATGGTTCGTGAGAATGGCCTCAAATATGCTAATTAATTAGTGCAGACGATAATTTAAGTTATGAAATCGGATGCGAAAACATACTTTCTCTGAATAAACACACCTTAAATTCGACGAATTCAGATGTCTGAAATATATGAGGTAGTCACAATCGGGTAAATATGGTGAGAAAGCTGATAAATCTTTACTAATTTTAATTATTTTTTAATTACGGTTAAAAAAAATTTAAATCGTAAGGCATGCAATTTTTTGCATAATTTTAAAATGTTTAATTTTAATCGGAAAAATTCAATGTGAGAAATAGAATATTATATAAGTTCCACTTGTATTTATGAATTTAGATTTCTCAAGAAAATTTCAACTCTTTTGGCTTACATTTCTCATTTGAAATTGCATTTTTAAATTGATTTTAAAAAATGTATATCTCATAATTAAAATTTTTCTACTGTGGCGAAACAAAAAAAAAGTAAATAAATTTTTTTTTACTGAAAGTTTTATTTTTCATGAACTACACTTGAACAAAAGAATTTTATATTTGTGTGCAAAAATTGTTCGATTCACCTAAAAAGTTCCCGAAATATTCGAAATAAGCAAAAAGTTAAATTAATATCGAAACTTTTATCACTCTCCTGACCAAATTATTGTGACCATATTTACGACATTGTGGCTACTCTTTATATTATGAAGATAAAAAATCCGAAGTCCTGTGAAAAAAAGGTGTGTTTATGCAGAGAAAGTATGTTTCTGCGTCTGATCTCGTAAATTAAAATATCGTCACATAAATTAAATAGCATTTTTTTTTATAACCGACATTGGGCAGGTGACCCAATACTGGGTTTGCGATGACTGATGTTCAACTCCGTAGTCTTGTAATTTTGAGTTTATTCCAGAAGACAACTTCTGGACTGAATAATGGGATAAATCTGTCATTGTGGAGGACTTTTTGATGAACTAACCCGTTTTTTACGATACATGGAGAGGAAAAGACCGAAAACCTTCCCTGTTTAGCCTGACCGCAAGGGGACTCTGATTCATGATCCATCTACCACTGAATATATTTTACGTCAGCTCTGTAGTCGGTGCGAGCCGGGTGTGGAATTCGTTTCGACCAGCCATCGCAAAGATTCGAACCCGAGATACCTCAATGGGAAAGGGGTGCGCTATCCTCTGAGCCACCACGGTTCAAATTAATTAACATGTTTGAGGTCAAACTAACGAACCATTAAGGAAGTGAAGATTAGATTATAAGATCAAAGGATATTTAGGGTAGTCCGGTTACTTCTGGTGCACTGCACTTCCTTTAAAAGTTCATTTAGTTGAACATATTACCTAGATATTGAAAAATAATAAAAAAAAACTTATTTTACGAAAATTATTTGAAAATTATTTTATTTAATTATTAGAAGCAATTTGAAATTATTAAATGACTTATTATTGAAAATTATTCTCCAAGTTGAGAAAACATGATAAATTGTTTCCTATGAAATTGCATCTGATGCATTATATTTGCAAATATCGGAGATATTTTAACAGGTCATTTCTTTCTCTTTGTCAATCTAACCTATACTTACCTTATATGGAGATAAATTCTTATTTTAAATTATAACTTTCGCTTAAGATTCATTCCTTGAATTCTCTTTAATACGAGTTTATTTAAATTTTATAATTCACTGCAGAAAAATTTCCTATTATACAAAATCTTACGTTCACGATTTAATCAATGCCAATTATGCACTGACTAAATATTATTTGAATATATTACAAAATAATTTATTTTATAGAAGCTGAAACAATAAAAATAAATTGCTGATTTTTATCTGAGCTGCTCTCTTTTATACGTAACAAAATATATTTGTTCCGCAAGTTACGATTTTCGATTAAAAATTCGAAAATAAAATTAATTAAAATATAATAAACTAGAGGGCTGCGTCCCCTTCTCGCTAACGCTCGCCAACCCCTGAAAATTGCTGCACAATCTTATATGGTTTGCTTCGCAAACCAAGCACGCTTCGCTCGCTGCTAACTTAGGTACATTGCAAATGCACAAAATTCTAAGAATTCAAAACAATCATTCAAATCCATATAACAACTTTTTTTAAAAAAAAAAATCATCATTTTAGTAAATACTAAGTCATTAAAATAAATTTGAACTCAAATAAATGATACGTAATTCGTTAAACCTATTAGAACTGTGCTATAGTATAAAATCTTAAGATTAAATTTCTAAAACTGATATCTCATTAAAAAGGTTAAAATTTTGGCTATAGTTAAGTCTATTAAAAATTTATATAAGTGAATTGCAATGCATAAACAAATAAATTCTAGTAAAACAAATGAACTCGTGATATAAATCAAAAATCGTCAAATAAATTCGTAATATATAAATTCGTGAAAAAAAAGCGCTTTCGACAAAATACTAAAATAGAGATCTATCGACAAAGACTACTCATTTCTGCCTAGCTTATGCTCTCTCTGCTTATTTCAGTTTCCGTTTTTAAAAGCGCTATATGTTGAGCCATCTCATCTGGATTTGGCATGTGACATTTTTAGCGGCAATCATTGGTCGATTTTCTAGCGTTGCCATTTGGGGCAAGGTTGTAATGAGGCTTTTTTTTTGTCGCCGTGTAAGAGAAATATATATATGGATGAGACATTTCAAATTATTGCAATGGGTGCTGCACTTTAAAGGAAATATATAAAGTAAAATATAAAGTAAAATATAAAGGAAATGTAAAGGAAATATAAAGGAAGTGAGCGAAATATAACTTTAAAGGAATAGTGAAAGTATATTTGAGAGTTCCGAAGCACGGACTCAAAGCCTCTTTGATTCCTTAGTTCTTAGTCAGTAAACTAGCTTGCCGCGATTTATCATCAAGGGTTTATTGCCAATAAAATATATATAGAACAAAATATATACAGAGAAATAGCATCCTCATATTTGAGAGGTTCGCTTGCAATCTTTTCGATAAATTTTTAGTTATAAGCCTTTCAACTTAGAACTTCAGAAAAAAAAGTATACAACATCATACACTTAGGATGTTTGAAACAGCAGGAAGAACTCGTAGAATTATATTTTCAACAATCAAAAAGTTTATGCACATTTTCCCTTAAATTTCATTTTTAGAAGCAATATTTATTTTTGAAAAAAGAATGTTAGTTTCACTTAAAAAGCATTTTTATAGGAATTTCTTGCTTTAAAAAGCATACGTATTCTTTTTAAAGGGAATTCTTATTTCAAATAACATTATTTATAATTTTAAAAAAATTTTATTTTCAAAAATATTATTTTTTAAGGAAGATTTAATTTTTAATATTGTTATTTTTGAAAAACTGTATTTATTTTTAAAAATATTATTTATGATGCATTTTCATAAGCGCTTTTTTCCTTTTTCTTAAATGAAATTCTTTATATTAATAATATAATTATTTATTTTTATAAAGCATTGCTTGTTTACTTGTTTCTTAAAGTGAATTCGTATTAAAAAATAAATATACAAATAAAATAATAAATATATATATATGTAATGTTATGCCTTTAAAGGCTAGATAATTGAAGAGACTTAGGCGGCTTCTGATAAAAAAGGCATTTTATTACGTTAGATGGAGTATTGCAAACATTATGCGTGGGATATTTACATCAGGTGTCCCCCTTTGCAGGGATTGTTTGAATTTGGCCCTGATTATCTAGCCATGGAAAATATGAAAAGGACACGCATTTTTGGCTGTCTTGAGCTTTTAAAGTGAGGTTCTGAAGGGGTGGGCGTAGCAAGCATCTTCTTATATCAATGAAACGTCATTCAATTGATAAAAATTAAAGGTTTTGATTCGCTAAAAGGATAGCGCCACTTTGATTCTGGAAACTTTTGGAGACTATCTCAAAGTGTCTTCATCTACGAATTATTGCCCATTAACTTCAGAAAATAATCTTTTATCTGTCCTTATCTGGTTAATCTTGACTTTTTATGGTTCTTTGTGAGAGACCGACTTCTACATCTTAAACTTGATAAGAAACATATGTTTCAAGCTTATCAGTTAATATAGAATGACTCGTATGAGAAATTCTGGGATGTAATATAGCACAGAAGCATTTTCAACACATCACAAAACTGAAATTTAAAATAAAAGATTTGAAACGGAATAGAACATTTTATGTTTCAACATAAATACACATTATGGATATATTTCGTATTACTACTCTCAATTTGCGCAAACCTATCTTTATTCAATAATTTTTATAAGGGAAGACAAGACAGAGACTGTAACGAAAATTTAAAAATAATTTTTAAAATCTACTATATTAATTAACCTATATTAATTAGTTGTTGTTTAACCTATTCTACTATATTAATTAGTTGCTGTTAGAGTCCAAAGGAATCCGTAAAGTCTGCAAAATATTTCAGAAAAGCGATGCGATGATGTCGAAGTGAATAATCTTTAAGTAATATTGTAAATGATTTAAAGTTTTTCTTCTACAAAAACTGAACCAGCTCACTGATTCAATTGTTACAAATCAGACTATGTATATGAAAGAAATCCTAGAATGGATTGTTACGAAAACAGCGTTGTTTTCATCCAGCCCTCTAAGGCAGCAACGGTTGAGCTAACTCGTTGAACGGTTGAACTGAGTTAGAGATATATTTAAAAGGTTAGATAAAATTTGAGTGCAAAAAACGTAATACGAGGACAATTAACTGAGTTAACAACTCCATCCATGTTAATTACTCGCAGTATTTGGTTTGTTAATTCTTTGTGTAGAGCTACAGAAAAACTTTGTTTCAATTTAAATAATTTTGTTTCATTCATTTTCATCTAAGATTCTTTATAAACTTTCAAAATTATATATAAGTAAATAATAATATAAAAGAATTTAGAATTATGTTTTTCAAAAATTTTCTCATCTCTGCAAATTTGGTACCGGTAGTAATCCTCGTCTTGAGCTCAGTAAAATGGAGCAAAATTTCAAAGTTAAGCAAAAGCGTTTCTATTAAGTTCATTCCGTAAAAATAATTATTAACTGAAATCCGCATTATTAGACATGATGCTACTGCTAGAACTGAAATTATTAAAACTTACCTGAATCAAACAATTTTCTCTATTCCTTAACTTGCATATACACTCTTGCACCTCAGCACATTAGTACTTACAGTAGTATATTTGTCAACTATTAGAAACAGCATAAGACCAATAATACTAATAGTACTAATTGGAAATGGAAAAGATTTATGCGCATAACAGTTTTGCAGTAAATGCTGCCGTATAATATTTAATGATGCAAATGGATTTTAGGTAAATGCACTCTATTTCAAGCCGAAATTTGAACCAGAATTTCCTACAATGTTGCAAATGAAAATACATTCCATTGATGAATTGTCCTACCTCTTTCGACATAATTTAATTGAATATGATTATTAAGAAAAGTGTGGATCTAATCAATAAGCTAGGATTTTGGAGTTTATCTTTGTGTACAATGTTTGGTTAAACTTGTTATAAAACCATAAGTGAGCAGTTATTACAATTAGATATTATAAAATTCGAATATTTCCTTGCAAAATGGTACTGAATTAGATGCATACCATATTTAAAGTTAAGAATGAACTCAAACAAACTTCTAGGACTATTTAAGTGATTGACGCTGTCGAACTGTCAAAACATCAGTTTCCTTACCACCATTTCCTTAAAAATAATGATTTTTAGTCTAAGCATTTCGATTTAAAACAATCCCATTCAAATTGATTTAGAAGTACTTATAATTTATCATTTCTGATTCATTTAGAGAAAAAAATTGCCATAACTCAAATAACATCAATGCTGATTGTCGAAATCTTAAATGTGATAAAGCGTGATTTAACGTCTCACATGTATACATTAAAATTCCTCGTTGAAGAAGTGAGACGGAAATTTTATGTACTTTGGTGCAACCAAAGTACATAAAATTTCCATCAACTGTTCTAATTTAATTATCTTATTATTATACAGCTGTTTTTTCCTTACACAGGCTCAATTTTGAATCAGAGATGTATGTAAGTATTAAAATGAAGTCAGTCAGTCACAAATAATCAAATCAACTTTAAATTGTTTTAATTTGATATAATTTAAAAATAGGAGTAGTTAGAAGCATACCATTAATAAGCTCACTAATTTAAGCAGGTGATAAATTAAGACAGATTATAAAATGATTTAAAAAACTAAACTCAAAAGGCGCTATTCTGACTGAAAGTTTTCAACGCATTTTTAATTCAGGACATTTTAACAGTAGATAGTCAATAGTGTTATAATTTGCTGTCTTAGAAGTTGTACAAATATTAAAAAAAATGGTTAAGAATTCATGCCTAGATGTTTGGTTAGTTACATAAAAGTTTATAAGTTAAAATGATATTTGATAGAATAGTTCATAGATAAAAAATGTTGTTAGAATAAACTGAGCTTGTGAATTTGATTAATAGAACTGATCAAATTTCTTATGTTCACCACTTTGAATTAATTATAATATTTATTATTTAAATCATTATATTCAATTTGCTTTCTAGTATTGTCCAATTCTCTGTTTTAAAAATTAATAATGTCTAATACAGATAATTAGACTTATTGCGATTATAGTAGAAAAAGAAAGCAGTGGATTAAACTTTCTGTTTCATTGCAAATTTAAAACAAAAATTGAAAAAATTACATTAATAATAATGGAAGTTTTAAGCAATATATTTAAGCAATTAATATGATATCAAATATAAGCAGCTAATTTATCCTCCCAATATTGAATTTAACTTATAAAACATATATATAGGTACTGTAAATATAAAATTTCGGAAAAAGATTATGTATTACTCAGTTGCTCCTGTTATAGAATGAATCACTTCACTACAATATCAGCAAAAATGTTTTGTGACACAAAATAATTTTAAATCTCTGACTGCTTCTTATTAGTACATTGCACTCCATGTGACACGTGAGGTTTCCGGAAAAATTAAACGAGGGATACTAAGGATTTGAAAGAGGAATTGCATAATCTGTTTGAATATAACATTCCACTGTTATTTTGAAAAACAGTGCTTTCTATTAATAAATGCCTTAAAAAACAATGCCTTCTATATAGAATGTAAATATAAAATTTCGCAAACAATTATAACTTACTCAGCAATTACCATTATAGAGTAGATAGTTTCACTACAATACCAAAAAAAAATATTTCGCAAAAAAAAAAAGAAAAAAATAGTTACTAGTAGCCTACGGCTACTTTTTAAAAGCTCCTTTGCAACCGATCGGTAACTTTCATTTCCGGAATATTATTTAGTCATTTAATTATAAGCTCTCGAAACTAACTTTAATGCGTAAATATATAAATCGCAACACCTGTTTGCTTTAGTATTTGTTATTTTGGAAAGCAATAATTTCTATTGGTAATTCTGAAAACAAAATTGCATGCTGGTCAAAAAATTTTCCTGTAATTGGTGTTCCTAATCTTGACATTATGCAATCCTTTCAGAACTTCAATAAAACATAGAATTTTTTTCTAATTACCAAAGTGCTTTGTAAAAAAGTTTTTACTTCGATTGGTTACGCATTCTTTGTCGAGAGCACAACACGTTACAAGCACAATTCGTTGGTGTGACAATTGATCGTTAACAGAGATAATTTATCGTAGTCACAATTCGTAGTAGACCATAGGTATATACAGGGGAGCTAAATTAACATTACATAAAAATCCTCGTATTTTCAGTTTCTTATATGCTTATTTTTTAAGGTTTCTTCAGGGTTTTTTTTTCAGTTTTTTTATTGAAGAATAATGAAAAAGTTTCATATTTGAAATAAAAATTATATTTAGGGAAAGAAAAATTTGGAAAATTTAGAATTATGCTTGCTCAGTAGTTACAAAAGTCAAGACTGATATGCGCAAGAAATTGCGAAATATTTTTAACGAATGCTGTGTTCAAATTTTTTATAAATTAAATGTTCGTTTTTTGAATTTCATGAAACGTAAAATTTGTTTCAAGCGAAATTACAATTTTACTTTAGTTTTAAAGTTCGATTGCTATAAACATGTAGGGAGTGGGTCATAAGGACAGTGGTGGACCGTGCTCAAATCACAGCCGAAATTATAACCTCCACCCCTAACAGTAAGGTGATTACGCTTCTATGTAGGTCTCTCTTCTCATTGACATGTGAAAGGCGCAATTTATAAAAGTCAAACACTATTTTGGCAACCGACTTCTACTTGTTCGAAAAATATATCAAAATATATTATGCCAAGTTATTAATTTTGAGTTATTGAAATCAGGATTAGATTTACAATTAGAATAAAATACATTTAAAAATGCTTTATTTAAGAATTAAACGAACTATTCTCAGCAAATTTAAAAACTGCTTTAAAAACTTGATCTTTTTTTTCCCGGTATATATATTGGTATTCTTTCCCACATATATTTATAGATATTTTTATTTCGTGATTTTCTCACTAATTTAGCATAGGACATTATTTATGCCATTAATTAATAGATACTTTTCTTCTGAATTGAATTTTTTTTTGAATAAGAAGAGGTTTCCTCATACGGTAACTTACGGTAAGATCTTTTAAACATTTTTTTTTAATGATAATTTTAGGGCAAAATGACAGTAGCTTAAATATTTTTATATAAATATGAGTGTTTGTAAAAATCTTTGTCTAATTTATAGAAGTCAGTTAGTTGTATTTAACAGCCTTAAGAAAGATTTTTTTTTAACAATTTTGTTAACTTATCCTTTTATGTGTATACTTTTCTTATTTTAAATGTAAACCATTCATTTAATTTATGATGCTTTTAAGTAAAACATTAATATAAAGTAGAATTATTTAGTCTATTTTTCATTTTTTTCTCGTTTGAAATGATTTTTAATTCTTTCTTCTTTGTTCATTGTTTACAACTTTGTAGTAAATATTTGATTCTAAGCATCCTAAAATTAGTTTTCTATACACATAATAAAAATCAAATTTTTACTACAAAGTTACAGAAAGCAAAACCAAAAGAATTAGTTAAAATTATTTCAAATGAAAAAAAAAATGGACGAAATAATTCAACTTTAATGTTTTTCTTTAAAACATCATAAATTAAATAGAAAAATTATACTGGATTTCTAAGTTTCTGATCGCTTCTGTTTGTGTTGGTATAATTTAAATAACTTGATTTTAGTATTGATTAAAATCGTAATTTAAATCATTGGAATTTTTTTAAAGAAATCACTAATTTAAATCAGCTGTAATTTTTTTAATAAAAACATTAACTTAAAAGAACATAGTAATGAATATTAATTATGGATTAATTTAGAAAAAAATTATTAATATAAGATTTCAATATTTTCATGGAATGTAATTAATAAATACAGCCGTTAATGTTGGAATTTTTAAAAGTCTAATTTAATTGATAATGTGTATTTATCAAGGAAGTGATTATTTACTACGGAAAAATAAAAGGCAAATGCATTGAAATTACTATATTATCCCTTTCATTAATTCATTAAAAAATGCATTAACGCAAGTCAAAAGTGCTTTTTTTTTTAAAAAAATAAATCACTAATTTCAACAAAATGATGAAAAAATATTAATTGAAGAAAATATTTTTATACAATTAAATAAGTAAATGCATTCTTTCGAGAGCTATTTCTTTAAGTCCGATTTTATTGATAACGAGGATATCTTTACTAAGAAATACCGAAAGTGATATGCATGTAAGTTATTATGTTTCAAAATAGACAACATACGTGAATAAGTGTGATATGAAACTTTTAAATTGTAGTTTTTCATTTAATACATTTAAAATAATTGTCAAGCTAAAAATATATTTCAATTACACCCATTTTCTTTTTTGCTAATTAAAATGCAGTGCCTTTATATCTTATTGAATATGTAGTTAGAGTGTATCAAGAGTTCCTCAAACCAGAAAGACATTTTTTCTTCACTTATGTTTTCTTATCTAAACTAACTAATTTTCATTAGGTATCTAGTTGAAAAACTGTTTCCCGATTTTTAACAATCATTACCAAGTTGAGCCTGAAAAATATAATTGTGGTTTTTTTTTAACTCAGTGATTAGTTTGTAATAATATAATAATTTTATCCATTTTAGTAAGAAATATTAACTATTTCAGTTCTATTTCTTTTAAACAATAGTTTTATTATAATCTTTTATCATATGCTTTTAATAGTAAATTTCAAAAAATCCAATAAATTTTATTTAAAAAAAATCCGATTCAAATTAAATATATACGATTTTGGAGTAAAAAAAATGCTTGACAACCATGACTTCTGATTAGAGTTGTAGTCATTAACTTTTTCGTGTGTTAACGGTAAGAATTCGAACATATTACCCGGAAATCTTTTTTTAAAAAATAATATGCAGAAGTTTCAACTGGTTTAAAATTCATTAAAATCAAAGTTTTGAATATTAAACTAAGGTTTTTACAATTTAATTTAAATTTGGCACTGTGCCCAGAACTTTTACTTTTTATTTCATTTAAGAGAACAAGTTGGCACAACTTTTTACCAATATTCTTGAAAGAATTGCGTCGGCCTAATTAAAATTTAGACCAATTTTCAGAAATTTAAGCTACTGGTCACCTTAAAATGAACAAATTTTTTATTCATAATTTAAATATAGTTTGCATTTTATAATTACAGAAATATCAAAACTTACGACATATAAAAAACTCCTTTTAATTGAAGATTACCAAAAGATGGAGGAACACTTATTGACATATCCCCTCTCTAGCTTCTGGCGAAAAATATTGGCGAGACGACGTTTCTATCAGAAATTGTTTTACTGCATAATTGAAGTATGGTCATAAGGGTTACCTTGAGCGCAGTACTCCAACCTTTCTCAAGGGGGATAAAATGTTAGCAGTGCAATCCACCATGTTTTTAAAAACCATTAGCGCAATCCGCTATCACCGGGTTCATAAAACCTAGTAATCAGACAGGGGTGGTGATTTGCCTATTTTTGCCGACAAGGGCAAAGTATCCACAATAAACAACAAAAAAAAGCTTGCTTATTATTGGAAGGACATTTTTGTTAAATTTCAATTTAATTAAAATTAAGTGGACATTAATATTAAAATTTAAATACTATTATTTAAATAATTTACTTACCATGTTAAATAAAATATCGTGTTTCATTAAAAGAACATAAGAAAAGGTAAAATATCATATTTCCCCAGCCACTAATTTCTATAAAATGAGCGAAATTTTTAAAAAATATAGGGAATCTGCAACAATATGCTTCAGTAAATTATTAAGCTTAAAAAATTTAATTCGAACAGCATTTTCAGTATTAAAAGCGGTGGGTAGAAAATATGTCTAAAGTTATTATATATTAATATATTTCTCCCTACAAATATATTGCGGTGGATGAACTACTGTGCTTAACCAAAATAAATTATAGTTATAAAAATACTTTACACTCAATTTATACTTTTTTCATAAAATTATATGCTGGGTTAGCTTGTTACAGCCGTTAACTGCTTAAACCTGCAAAATATGAGATATGTGAATCGAACATGAGAGTGATTTTTCTACCTATATTCACATACTAAAAGAGTTATGCGCTTAACAATTTAAAAACATTTAAATGAGTTAAAAATAATGGTAAAAATTATTGCTTAAAAAGAAAAAACTAAATTTGGAACTTTTTACTAACACGAAGAGTAGAACCACGCAAGTAGTGCCTCAGACGAATTATCGCCACGACGAAGTGTCTTCGGTGAAACAGCCTGTATTTTAGCCCATAACAAAGTTTTCTTTCCACAAATTGTTTCCACAGCGAATTATGGCATATTATGGCACCAACGAATTATTGCCGTAACGAATTGTAACGCTCACGTCGAATCGTCTCCACGCTAAATTGTTACCGTGACGAACTAATTTTCAAATTGTACTATTTTCTTTTAAGTGTGTCATGTAATTTCATACAGAGCTTGTCTGTATAACACTCGATCTTTTATTAAATATTTGTAGAAGCAAATATCGCTGGGGATTGGCACTTGTATTACAAAAAAAAGAGAAAAATAAGGAAAAGAAAAAGATAAAGACTGTTGTATACTAGTAAACTTTGTATTTGTGAGTCAATTACAGCAATTTCATGCCATTAAGAAAATATATTTAACTGTTTTTAAATATTACTTCAATAGTAAATTTAAAAACTTCTACTATCTTTTGTATAGTTCAAAATAATACGAAAAACAATAGACAATAGAGTAAATCTACTGACTATATTTCTTTTATTTTCAAAAATATATTTCATATACCAGCATATTACGTAATAAAATATAGTTTTTACTTTTTATGAAGCGTTAGTATAAAATAGTTTTAATCAATTGTTATTTGTTAAGAATGTTAAATTTGTACAATAATGAAATGTAGTTTTCTACTGCGTTTCTATTTGCTATTATTACTATTAGTATTATTGATATTATGCTGTTTCTAATAGTTGCCAAATATACTACTATAAGTGCTAATGTAAGTATATCACTTCCAGCAATAGTATCATGCCTAATAATGCGGATTACAGTTAATAATTTTTACGGAAGAAACTTAATAAAAACTCTTTTGCTTAACTTAATTACGTAAATGCATGGGTAAAAACAATAAAAAGAATAATATTTTGCTTTATTTTACTGATCTCAAATCGAGGATTACTACCAGTGCCAGATTTGCAAAGAAGAGAAAATTTTTGAAAAACATAATGCTAAAATTCTTTTACGTTATTATTTAATTATATATTATTTTGAAAGTTTTTAAAGAATCTTAGATAAAAATGTATGAAATAAAATTATTTAATTAAAAAAAAATTCTATAGCTCTGAACAAAGAATTAACAAACCAAATACTGGATGTAATTAACAAGGATGGAGTTGTTAACTCAGTGAATTTTCCAAGTATAACGTTCTTTGCGCTCAAATTTTATCTAACCTTCTAAATTTATCTTTCACTCAGTTCAACCGTTCAACGAATTAGCTCAACCGTTGCAGCCTTAGAGGGCTGGATGAAAGCAACGCTGTTTTCGTAACAATCCATTCCAGGATGTCTTTTATAGACATAGTCTGATTTGTAACAATTGAATCAGTGAGTTAGTTCAGTTTTTGTAGATGAAAAACTTTAAATCATGTACAATATTATTTAAAGATTATTCACTCCGACATCATCACAATGCTTTTTTAAAATATTTTGCAGACCTAACGGATCCCTTTGGACTCTAACAACAACTAATTAATATAGTAGAATGGGTTAAACAACAACTAATTATTATAGGTTAATTAATATAGTAGATTTCAAAAATATTTTTTCAATTTTCGTTACAGCCTCTGTCTTTTCTTCACTTATAAAAGTTATTGAATAAAGATAGGTTTGCGTAAATTGATAGTGTTTCGAAATTTATCCATGCTGTGTATTTATGTTGAAACATAAAATGTTCTATTCAGTTTCAAATCTTTTATTTTAAATTTTAGTTTTGTTATGTGTTAAAAATGTTTCTGTGCTATTTTTATTTACTTCAATTTAATTTCATCATAAAATAAATTGTATTATAAAGAGAAGAAAGAAAAAATCTGAATGATCAGTGTTTTGGAGAATTATTTCTCTAGTTGAAAAGAGTAATTGTGCATTTCATTCTTACAAATATATATTTGATTCATAACTGAAATAAATGTAAGAAAAATGGTGCGAAATCGACAGATTTCAGGTAAACCGCAATTTACTCTCTTTATCAATAACACCACACATCCTTAAAAAATTATGCTATCTAAATATTTTTGGAAACAAGATACAACAAATAACCAAATGATTCCAAGCACTTTCGCATATTCAATTAAAAAATGATAAAGGATGCTATAAACTCATCTGTATAGCTAGTAGTTATCATCTATTATTTATCTTGCTTCTTTCTCGCTGCGGTGTGTTCAAACCGTTTGGACCATTTGCAAATTTGCCACGCGTTGTAATAAAAAAAATGTATTGCATTTATATATATTTTAACATGAAAGTGGAAGCTCATTACATTTTCCCCTGTGTTTTAAATTCGTTAATTAAGACAAAATTGCTTAACAATAACCAATAAAATCTCCTTTGGAACGAGTTAAATGCAGAGTAAACAAACTAAAGTATAATATTAGTAATATTTTGTTCGCAACTAAATGCAATTTTTAATTATATTATTTTGATAGAAAAATAAAATATTATAACAACTTTTCTAAAAAATTATGCAACTGAACCCATGATTTACGCATATTTCGAAAATTTAAGTGAGCAAAAAGATTCAATCCCAAGACAAACTTCACATTTTTATTTGCAATAACACAAGAGAAGGATTGATAGACATACAGATGCAGTTGAAGCTAGCTCATTGTAAGGGGTTGCCTCAACCTATACAAAGTAGAAAAGAAAACAGTTGTAGAAAAAACATTGTTTTTAAACAAATCAGATTATAAACATTACATAGATGAAAAAATAATTTATAATTTATGACTACAGCGGAGTAAAATAATAAATAATAATCGAATTTTATTGAGTTAAACCTTTGAGGGTCATATTGCAGTGCTAGGTAACACAATATGGAGTAACTGAGTTTAACAATGGTACAAGTGAACTTTAATGAAATTTCAAAAGAGAAAAACGAGCACCCTTACTTTTAAAACAATTTCTACCTTTAGTAAAAATCCCATTACTCAAGAAATATTTAAATTTAGAAATTTATTTTCCAAACTTAGAGGATTTGGCTCCTAGATGGTAATTTTATATTTCCGTATTCTGTCTTATCTCTAAAATTTTTTAAACAAATTGGGAAAAAAATTACATTCTGATATAATTCAATTATCCAAATATAATTCAAGGCAAAAATATATTACTCATAAGTATTTATTATTTTTTCAGAGTTTATTTGATAATAGGAGGAAAATTTCTAATTGTAATGTATACAAATTTTTACGTCATTTTGAGGAAGATAATTTTATGTGCAAAATTTAAAATTTGAACAAAATAACTCGATTTAAAATAAATTCGCGATTCATTTGATTTTTTTATTATTCTATATTAAATTACATTCTTTAAAATTGTATTTTTTGCATTAGACAAAAAATTGCAAATTTTTTTTATCTATTGATTAATAAAATAATTAAAGGAAATTAATAAATAAGAAATTAATAAAAGATACTAAATTGTAACTAAAATTAGTTCTGCCTCGAATTATATTTGAATGAATTAATATTTTAAAGGGATGAACAAAAATATATAGGATTTTCTAAAAAAATTCCCGAGGTACGGGGAAATGCAAAAAAAGGAATATAACATTAAAAGGTCCAAACATTTGATTACTCTTCTATCCGAACTGTTAGGATTAAATTTAACAGCTAGTTACAACCCTTATATTTTGAGAGTCTGCAAAATAAATTCGGCAAAAAAAAGAAAGAAAAAAAAGTGTATAATCCGAAAAAAAAATGTTTTCATGTTGTGCTTAATTCCTGAACTTGAATTTTGATCTGAATTTATTAACCTCATCAACCCCTCGAACTATTTATTAAGTCTTAGTATTTGAAGATCCGATAATTAGAACAAAAGTTATTCAGAACATATTTTTTTAGCACTGTACGTCATATTCCGTTTATTATGTTTACTAATTTGAAAATAATTCCAGGGTAATTTTTTATTATACTAGAATATTGCAAAGTAAACCGGTTTTATTCTATTGGTTTGATTAATCAGCATAATTACAGAATTATTTAACTCATTATTAATAACAGAATTATTTAACTTACCATTTGTGTCTGAATTAAATTCTACGACCCTTCATTAGCGTCCAAAAGCTGCATTTAAAACAAAAACAATGCTTTAAATTTTTTTTTAAACAAAACTTTTAAGTGCCTGTAAAAATAATTATTTACTCCTAAATTTCTTTAACCTTTTTTTTTCTCGAACTAGACTGTATCAATTACCAGATTTCATGTTTTGCTGAGTATTAACAGGCATGTGTAAGATGTGTCTGGTGGCAATTGGCTTAGAAAAAACATTACAATTTGTTATGTTTTTAGAAGAAAGGTTCTCAGAGTTCGTTTATTTTATGATTTATTTTGCATCTATACATTGGAGAATGTTGCATTTTACGTAACAAAAGCTTATATTTTAATTATTTTCGTTTTTTTTTCCTCTTTTAATTGTCAAGAAAAGTTTTGCTTATAATCAATTTAGTTTTTAAGTCACATTTCAGTCATATTTTTATCATTACTAGATCTGAATTTTATCGCGATCGTTGCTTGCGATTTTTTTCAAATAGCTATTTTTTAATGATTTACAAGATTCTTTTACAAATGAATAGAATTATGTTAAGCTTATATATCTAAAAATTTCCATTATTTTCATTAAAATGCAATGAATTTATTTTTTTGCTAATCAAATAGATTTTAGCATCTTCAAAATACAATTTTTATTAGAAAATTACAGTTTAATCCATCAACTCTTTGCCATTAATCTCGAAATTGTTAATTTTCAAGGAACCGTCCCTCTAACCATCTGCGTGACTACGCATATACCCCATAATTGGATTAAGTAGTCATAAAAAATGCAAAATGGATGTGCACAATCAAAAATTGAAAATGGAATTTATATGAATAATAAAGAGTAAGAAATGAATATTTAAATGACTTTATAAGTTGGAATAACTAAAAAATCAATCACTTAGATTCTCAGAAAAATCACGTCAACAATGAATCATTATATCCGTACCTTTGACCTTAATCCTTTGAAGTAGAATTTTTGGTTAAATAAGCGAAAAATTTTAAATTTAGCGTTTTTATAACTTATGGTAATGAAATACAGTTTGAATGGTAATGATATAGAGTATGGTAATGAAGTACATTAATTAAATACGGTTCACTTCAAAATATTAACTTTCCTAATTAGCACGCATTTGCATAAGTTATTTAGATTTAGAAAAAATAGTTATTTTTCATTGAAGTTACTACCAAATGTAAATATTATTATATTTGCTAGTAGTAATAATTACGTTTGGTAGTTGTTTCAATTATTTAAAATTATAAAAATTACTTCCAAAAGTTGCCATAACGTTCTTTTTCAGGCCATGAAAATGATCCCACCATAAGATATTCAATTTCCTTGATTTCGCAAATTAATTATCAAAACAATCCGTTCAATCCTTATTTGCTCATTTTCATACAAATAGTTTGATGCATTCTTGCTAAAAAAGGTAATTAAAATTGTTGTTGTATTTCATTTACGTCACACTAGAGCTGCACAATGGGCTATTGGCGACGGTCTGAGAAGCATCCCTGAGGATGATCAGAAGATACGTCATCACAATTTTGGACGGAACCCCGATTTGATAGCCCAATTACCTGCACGCGAAGCTGAGCACTTTACGGTACAACAGTTTAATGAGGACCAATACCGCATACCCTCGGTCCCACAGCAGCCTGATCAAGGTGCTCACCACCCACACACTGACAACAGTCATTAATGCTAGAATTCGGTGATCTTCTGGGAACCGTGTCTTAACGATCAGTCCACTGCTCGACAAAGATAATTAATGACTAAACGAAAAAGTTAATTGCTATAAATGAAATGTATGCAATTCAAATCATAGTTACTTACTATCAAATATTCTCATAACTGCAAATATATTTGGTTAAAGAAAATATATATTAAATCAAAGAAACTAATAGTCATTTTTGTAGAAGGTAGGAANATATAACTTTAATTGTGAAATTTTAACAATAATAAGGAGGAAAAGAAATTATTGATATTTTTAGAGAAATTATTATCAATTAAAGAAAAAAATTATTTTTAAAAGAATTGTTTATTAAATAATGGGAAATGTTCAGAAACGGATTTGCTCGAATTGGATTTGTACTAGGTAAGAACATAAATTTAGTTAACATAGAAATTTTTAATAATACAATCCGTTTAACTTAACGATTTTACATGGAATTTATTTTTCATTATTTGAAAATTTATTGTTTTTTTAAAAAATTTTGTTAGAATTCGTCTTTTTTCTAAATAAATAAACATGGCTGCAAACTCTTATAATTCTAATCATTTGATTGAAAATTGCATTAAATAACTCTTTTTAGAAACATTAGAATGTCATGTAATTAGTTTATTTACATTAAATTTATTATCATCTAGCAAATCCGTGACTAAAATTCTTTCAATATTTACTAAAGAATGTTTTAAAATAAGAAAAATACTTTTTTTTCACAAAATGTTAATAATTTCTCTGAAATCATCAATATAAAACTGATTAAAATTCAACTTTAACAATATTAAAATTTTCTTATTAAAATTCAACCTTATTAGTTATAAATTTTGAATTATCCGGTATATTATGATTATCTTGCACATATTCTGATTCTGGTCCATCCAGGTACGGGTCAATCCAATGTAACTAACAAATCAAATGCGCCTCTCTAATTCAATAAGAACGTGCCATAACTTGCTTTTATCATTCTCTTTTTACATTTCTTATTTCATGTATTTTTTAAATGGCTAGATTGTTACGGAAACATTTTAAATCATTTTGAAAAAACGGTGGTAAGTGTACATACATTTGGATGCACTGGTCGCTTTATATATTAAAATTTAAGTTTTATACTGCATTTTTTTCGAGTGATTGATTAATTTCGAATTACTGATTAATTTCGAATTGATTAATTTCGATTGATTAATCTCGAATCGTTCATTTTACATTCTACATTTCAATTTTACATTTTTTAAACTTTTTGGGTGATCCTTACCTTATTCTTTTGATATATTTGAATTAATTAGATAATAGAAATACAATGTTCGAAAGCACTCTTTATTCTGGACATAATCGTGTGAGTTCATGACAAGATTATATCTTTATCCTATTTTGATTTTTTTGATTTTTTAAATCAACAACGCCTGATGTTCTAATGAAAATATTCAAACAAACACGGTTTCCAGATACCATTTATGCAGATTAAAGGACAAATTTTACTACCGAGTTTACAGAAGAGCTTGTTAACATTTTGGATCTATCTCCAGTGTTTACTACTCCCGAAGATCCTGAAAGTATAAGAGCAGTAGAACATTGGAATAGTACTCTAAAAGATTTGTTAAATAAGAACCTTTAAGAAAATGTCAGTGACAGAGACTTACACCTCCAATATCTGATGCTCCCCTATCGAGAAGTAGCACATAGTACCACTGGTATTTCGTCATATGAACTAGTGGATAGATTAAAGGAAGAGTAAGTTAAAATTGCAGATCAGGTTTGGATCCTCATTTTCTGATAAACTGTTGAGAACATGGATAGGTCCAGAAGCGACTGCTCAGTTGCCATGGCAACACACCGCACTGGTAAAAATGGACAGAAGAATCAGAAAACTACATTTTATCAAGCTCCGACAGAATGTAGTGAAGGTTGGTCAAATAATATGATTTTTGACTATGAAAAAGAATTTGAAGATTTACATCATGCACCCTCTGAAGCCTTAAAATTGATTAAAGATGATATTCGAAAATATGTGCATAAAAATTCTGTAAATTTAAATTAGTTGCAAAAACAGAAGCTAGTTATCAGATTGCAATATTTTGTTGATGTTTTTGATTACATCCCAAGATTAACAAAAGTGAACGGACATTCATTGTCTTTAACTCCGGATTTGTTTCCAAAGAAAATGAAACCCCATCTCATACCTATTGCTCCACAGGAACGAGTGGATTAACAAATTCAAGAACTACTTTGGCTAGAGCTGATGGGAACGAGTGATAGTGAAAGGGCTCAAAATCAATTTTCAATGGATGGATAAAGCATCAATTTTAATCGATGGATAAAGCTCATTTCCCTCTTGCAAATACCATCTATTATATATCGATGATGTTGCAATATTTTCTGACTCTAGGGATGATAACCCTTATCATATTAACCAAGTCTTTAGAGTCTTGAACGAAGTAGGGCTGAAAGTGAATCTTAAAAACTATGACTTGGGGAAAAACTCAGTAAAAGTTTAAAGTCATTTAATCGAATACGGACAACATTCCACCCATCAAGGAAGAGATTAAGAAAATGCAAAGTTTAGACCGACCATCCACTAGGAGGAAGTCAAAAGTTTTCTGGGTTTAGATTTATTAGACTATTATGGAATATATTCAGAAATTTTCAGATATAATCTTACCTTCTACCAACTTTACCAAGAAAAACAAAAAGTAGAAACAAACTATATTCCTTGAGATAACTCAGCTGAACACTCAAAGAATGTTGACTGAAATGTCTTAGATGTACACTCCCAATATGGAGCTACCATTTCAACTATTTACTGACGCTAGTACAAATGCCTCAGGAGCCTTCTTATCATAAACTGATGAGCATGTAATAGAAATCTCAATTGCATTTTTTAGCAAGAAGTTATCAGAAATAAAAACAAAAAGATAAAGTTACGATCGAGGTGCCTTTTCAGTGTTGGAGGCGTTAAAACAGTTCAATAAATGAATTTCTAATTCAAAAATCAAAGTCATTTCCGGTCAAGAACCACTCACGTATTTGACATACAGTGCAGAGTTACAAAGTGGGAATTAGCATTCCAAAACTAAAATTTTAGAATTGCAAGTGGAAAAGGTAGAGCACATGCAACGCAGATGCCTTGCCAAGATTACCAGTCTTGTGAACTAATCTATATATATAAAAGTGAATGTGTGTCTGTCTGTCTGTCCTCTATAGACTCCTAAACCATCCGACAGAAAGCTATGAAACTTGGCATACAGATAGTTCAAAGCACGAGGAAGGTTTCTGTCGACATTAGAACATTCTGCGATAAACCGTTCCAGCGATATCAGTGAAAGTCGAAATGGAATTTTCTGATTGGTTAAAAGCTAGCCATTGTTTTAAATTTTGCTATAAACGATTCAATTTTCAAATATCTTGAAGATAACAACAGTGATATTTTCTATCTTATAACTCTATTCATTTAGAAAAGTAAATTAAAGTAAATTGCATATACTTTAATTTTTAATTCGCGC
>NC_092206.1:78431397-78448224 GCF_043381705.1 Parasteatoda tepidariorum | reverse complement strand
AGCAATCTTCCATGTATGAATACTCACAGGATGCAATGACATATGTTCTCGCATATGGGCTCCTAGATTTATTTATTACATTTACGTGCAATTCTGCTTGGGTTGAAATTAGAGATATTTTGTTACCAGGACAATCATCATCGGATCGTCATGATATTACAGCACGTGTGTTCAAACAAAAATGATAATCTTTACTTGATTTCATTGTGAATCGTCATGTTTTTAGAGAGACACGGTGTTGGGTGTACTCTATTGAATGGCAAAAACGAGGATTGCCACAGGCACACATTCTGATTTGGCTTATTGAAAAAAAACCACCATGCCAAACTGATGAGATATCAGCAGAAATTCTTGATGTCACCATGGATCCAGTCTTATTTCAGATCATTATCCAAAATATGTTTCATGCTCCGTGTGCATCACCATACATGTCTGTTTGAAAATGCACTAATGATATCCTAGAGAATTAACTGCTGAGACTATCACTGGTTTTTTTCACCATTAAATAAAATTTGCATTTCAAATCATAATCGCAAATGTCATTTACACACTTAAATACAAAATTCAAATTCAAATTGAAAGCGTTGCAACGCACGCAGGGTACAGCTAGTACAAATATAATGCAAATAGTTTCTTTGTACAAATGCTTAGAATGTAGTCTTTAAATATAAAAATCTGGGCTGAAAATTTACAACTTCCTTTAGGGATTTCGGAGTCATATTTCACTGGGCTTTTACTTTTTATATGTAAATAGTAATAAATTATTTTCTACAACTTATATATATATTTTCCTTGTATCATTTTTAGTTAGACACTTCGTCTTCTTCCTATGCTAAATGTCTCTTTAAAAGACATAAGAGGGAAATTCGGAACTATATAAAAGGAAATATCTATTTCGTGACTAGGAGAAAGATCAGATTTTTCCTTCTAGAGGGAGCAAGAACTCTTTTTCTTTCTTTTTAGATTGGTAGGTTGTGCTCGTTGCTAGGTTGTGCTCGTTGCTAGGCTGCGCTCGTTTAAAGATGTTATGTTCGTGATTTTTACTTTAAGTATTTATTTTTGTTTTATTAAATTTGTTGCGTAGTTAAAAAAAGATACCTTCAGTAATCCGTTTTAAGCATAAACACGTCAAAATCCTTATTAACCGCTCCCCTGATTATCCCGAGTTAACTCGGGTATTTATGGACTGAAAATATTTATTATCCCGAGTAAACTCGGGCATAGCAGAGTTCGTCATTACGTTTTACTTTATCACGTTTTCATTCGGCTGGAAGAAAGACAAAAAATAATTATCTGCTGCGATTGAAAGTTAAACTATTTTTCTTTGGGAGTTTTGCTATTTGTGGGATTTCAGACGTGTTTAGTACAATTGTAAATACGATGGTTGATGGATTTACACTGAAAAAAGTAATGCAGATGATTTTCCGGATTATGAGGATGTGAATGTATACAAAGACTAGTATTTAACTTTTTTCATTTGCCCGAGATAATTTGGGATAATAAACTGGTAGATTAAATATTTTTTACATTTAAAAAAATAAAATTTCAACTTAGTACGTGGGTATTATATTTTGCTTTAGTTCCTTATTAAAACTCAATTTATAATATAACTTACCTTCATCATCGTTATCTGTAATGTTGCCAAGGAAAAAAACAATGATATTATTAGTTCTCATTACTATAAGTAGAAAAACATTTAATCATACTTATCTATTATTGATTTGATTGTTTGTAAATTTCAGTTCAAATATAATAAAATTACAAAAGTGAAATTTCACTACAATAGACAAGAAAAGCATTTCCTCGCATTTATGTATAATTTATTTAACTCTTGTAAATTAACATTATAGTAAAACAGAAATTAGAAATAGAAACCTTATCATTACAATAATTATTAAAATGCGGATTTAATATTTATGTTATGAGTAATATAGGCGTTTTGAGCAAGGGGATGTTCAACATACCCTATCATTTTCAAATTCAAATAATTGGTGAGTACAAAGCTGTAGCGTGCTACAGTGAAACCTCTGTTTATGGACAGTTTATCAGAAGTAACTAACTCCACACAAAGTGAATGAATCATTGTGTTTCCCTCCAAAAGGCAAAAGTTCTCTTTAAAAAATCGTCTAGTTAAATTGCTTTTAAATTTTCTTTTAAAAGCTTTACAAACGATTCGACATAAATTTTACAATAATGCTAGTGTGCTTTATGGAGAATATAATAACCCAACTAGAGGAATGAATTTTTCTATGGGGACTGAGAGAGGATTAACTAATATTTCTTAATGACTTTTGAAGAATGATTGATTGAGCTCTTCTGATTTCTTTATTGCATGATTGTAGTGTGAAAAAAAATTCTTTTCCTATAGGGCAGCTGGTCGATGTATTAAATAAGTTGTTGTTAGCGCAGATTTTATAACTAAAAAGTAAATTGATGGCAAATTAAATATTTTTTACACATAAAAAAGTAAAATTTCTCTTAGAACTTGTGTATTATATTTTGTATTAGATCCTTATTAAAACTCAATGTATAATATAACTTACATGTATCTTTGAGATCTGTAATGTTGTCAATAAAAAAAACAATTATAATATTAGTTCTCATTACAATAAGTAGAAAAACATTTAATCATACTCATCTACACTGACTGAGCAAAACTCATGGGATACCCACCGAATATCTGGTCGGGCCCCCTCTGGTTCTACGGAGTGCAGCGATACGGCGTGGAAGTGAGTCTGCAAGGCTCTGGAACACGTCCGGAGGTAGTTCGAAGCACACATCCTGCAGAGCGGCAGCCAATTGTGGCTTGTTCGTGGGTTGAGGATTTAATGCCCTGAGCCTGACGTCGAGAGCATCCCAGATATGTTCAATGGGGTTCATATCAGGACTTCGAGGTGGCCAATTCAGTAGTTGGATCTCACCTGCATGCTCGTCGAACCAGGCGCAGACGATATTGGTGCGATGTGGGGCTACGTTGTCATTTTGATACACAGCAATGTCATCAGGGAGTTGAAACATGACAAAAGGGTGGAGATGGTCTCCAAGCAGCTGAAGATACCGCTGACCAGTCAATGTGGCATCCAGAACGACCAGGGGGCTCATTCCATGCCACGAAAATGCACCCCACACCATGACTGATAGGCCACCGGCCTGGACTGTGCCCGCTTGGCATGCTGGATCCATCGCTTCATGCGGTGTGCGCAACACACGGTGCCTCCCATCAGCATGGAACAGTTGATAACGTGATTCGTCAGACCAGATCACGTTACTCCACTGCTGCAGTGTCCATCCGTGGTGATTGGTGGAAAATGCACGCCGAATTGTCCGATGACGCTGAGTTAGCAGCAGCACACGTGTGGGGCGATGGCTCTCATATCCTTAGAACACGTATGTTCCGACGGATTGTCCACTGGGACACGTCTCTATCACGGCCAGTATTGAATTCAGCCGTGATTTGTTGCACATTATCTCTCCTATCTCGAGTTACCACTCGTCTCAGGTTTCGCCCGTCTAGGTCATTTAGGGCCTGTGGACGCCCGATATGATGTCTGTTGTGGATTGTGACACCCTCATTCACCCATTCTCGGTAAACTCTCGACACGGTTGACCTTGGGAAGCCAAATTCCTGAGCCATTTCCAAAATGGAATGTCCCATGCGTCGGGTACCCTCAACCATGCCGCGTTCGAATGCCGTCAACTCACGACGACGTTGCATTTTACCTGATCACTCACACAGACACTTCAAACAATGTCTAACACACAACTGAGGCCGTCGCGGAGGCCACCAGGTGGCGTTAGTCACACGTGCTGTCCATCCACGAATCAGAGTCCTGCTGTCCCATGAGTTTTGCTCAGTCAGTGTATTATTGATTTTATTGCTTGTGAATTACAGTTCAAATATAATAAAAATAAAAAGACAAATCTCACTACAATAGATAAGAAAAGCATTTCCTCATATTTATGTATAATTTATTTAACTCGTGCTAATTAACAATATGGTAAAACAGAAATTAGAAATAGAAACCTTATCATTACAATAATTATTAAAATGCGTATTTAATTTTTATGTTATGTTAGTTATATAGAAGTTTTGAGCAAATGGGATGTTCAACTTGCCCTATCATTTTCAAATTCAAATCATTGGTGCGTACAAAGCTGCTGCATGGTACAGTGAAACCTCTGTTTATGGACAGTTTATCAGAAGTAACTAACTCTACACGAAGCGAATGAATCTTTGTATCTCCCTCCAAAAGGCAAACTCTCTCTTTAAAAAAATCTTTAAGTTAAATTGATTTTCAAATCTTCTTTAAAAAGTTTTAAAATACTCCAAAACGATTAGAGATAAATTTTACAATTAAGCGAGTTTGCTTTATGGAGAATATGATAACCCAATTAGAGGAACGAATATTCCTAAAAAAGACTGAAAGAGGAATAACTAATATTTCTTAATGGCTTTTGAAAAATGATTGATTGCTCTCTTCCGATTTCTTTATTGCATGATTGTAGTGTGAAAAAAATTCTTTTCCTAAAAGGCAGTGGGTCGATATATTTAATAAGTTGGTGTCAGCACAGATTTTATAACTAAAAAGTACTTCAGCCAGGTATTTTATTATGAACTGAATTCATTAGTAACTGAATCCTAAAAGTTACTACAATAGTTCAAAGATGATTGCATGGTTTAAAAAATTATGTCCCATGAAATAGAGATACTTTTCCAGATTTTTTGCAATAAAATTGTGAAAAGTGAATTCTTGTTGTTGGTTGACTAAATGTAATCTTGAAGCGATGAGTTTCCACACACTCACTAAATGACCACAGATGATAAGTTAAGGAAATAGTTCTATTCCTCAAATTTGCAATTAAAATATTAATGCAGAAAGTTGAAAGCAATGTTATCGCCGTAAACTTACTGCAACAGAACAATGTGAAACTTTGTTTTCGAATTAAGCGACAAACTTTTTCTACTCATTATTTTAAAGACATGCTGCAAAATTGTTTTTTGCAAATGACTACCAACATTTTAACCACTCTAACGTTTTTTCTCAGGACATGCAAAATTATTTTGTCATAAGATTTTTTTTCTCTAAGTTTAGTTTTAGTAGCTAAGTATTGTTTAGTTTTTTACAATATTTTGCTAAATTCTTTTTCGCTAAATAGGATGTTTACAGACAAAATGAAAACGTTAATTGATAGAAATGGCATGTATGCAGTTAAAAACATAATTACTTACCAGCCATCACTGTAATTAAATTTGGTTTAATATGACATAAATGAAAGAAATAGTCTTTTTGTGACAATCATTAAATGGTTTTACAAAGTGAAGTGCTGTTAAAGAGATCTTCGATAACAAGGATCACATACTGAAAGTCGCATATTCTAAACAGAAATATGTTCCTTTGAATTATTAATATGATTATAAATATATCTAACGTTGTAACATTGTTTACAGGAAAATTCGATTTATATTATGTTTTTAATAATAATCCTTACAGAGCAAAATTATTTTTTATTTAAGTAGATTGAATACACAATGATCTCTTGTTTTTCTCTTCTGGATAACATAATGAATATCAAACTAGTTGAATATCAGATTTCAATGACTATCACCTCTGAGTATCGGATTTATTGAAATTTTAATTATTCTTAATTTAATATAGTATAGATATAATGAAAGTGTAGGTAATACGGCAGTAGAGGTGATACGGCTAATTTAAATATTCTCGATATTTCTTTTCTATCTGTTACGACTGATGCGATTTAGAAGGAAGCAGTTCAAATTGTTTATCAATTTTGGCAAAGCATTGTTTATTTTATCAGTAAAAAATGTGTAAAATATAAAATTTATTTTGTTCAGGTGTATAATATTTTTTTTGTAAATTAGATTTTTTTGTTTTTTTTTTTTTAATTCGTAGGTTATTTTCGTTTTCAACTAGCTGCAGTTTAAAGGCACATGGAAAGCCCAATCTTCATTTATGTGCAGGAGCAAAGGAACGTAATCGCGGAATGTCGTTACAAATATGGTAGCTATCACATCTTCAATTTTAGAGAGATGACCACAAAATTTGGTCAAATGTTTTCCAATTATTATTATTGAGTATAAACGTATTAAGGATCGTAAACACCTTCAAGAGTTTAAAAAAGTAAGAAAAAATACTTATTCATCTTGAAGCTTCATATTTTTAAATTTATAATTCTAGATGCGAAAATATTGGCTTTTTAAGGTTTCCATTTCGCAGGTTTCAAAATTTTAAGATTAAAGCTTACAAAAAATAAATCTTCAGCTATTTTTATAATAATAATGAATTTTTAAATTTTCGAAAATTATGACTGGATGAAATAGTAGGTGCACGCAGTGGCTCCATGAAACTTGTTCGAATTTTGAAAAACAATATTAAAAAGTCTGATAAAGGTTAATTTTTTTAAAGTGATGGATAAAATAAATGCATTAAAATTTGTTTATATTGTTCTTTTTACTTTATTTCTTAGATGGAACTCTTAAGTTGCAGCATATCTCAAGTTATACATGGTTAACTGCATGAAATGTTTTATTTTCATTACTTCAACTTTGGATTGGATGGCCAATTCACCTCGAAATTAAGGAGAGAAGGCCTCTTGCAAATAGTTTTTATTTCAAGCATTCTTTTCATATTTTATGCGCAATATTTCGCAGTTGTTTGTCCAAAATCGTTTGATTGCATGCATGATAATTTAAAATATTCCTAAACAATTCTTGAATTTCAATTCTTGGTACTTTTATTTCCACTTAAAATACTATAGCTATCTATCCTAAATGTATCCTTTAATTTTTTTAAGTAATATTTACCACGAAGAATAAATATTGCACTGTTGTCATGACGATAATATAAATTTTAATCTCTTGAATTTAAGCATTAAAAAGGAAAAAAAAATTATGCAATGTTGACATCTATGATAAAAAAAACGATTTTACGTTAATCTTCTTAGGAATAGAATTTTAATGTTTCAAAAAAATGCTACTATTTAGTACTATTTTAATGAAATGAATAGAAGCAAAAGAATTTGTAGCAATAATGTTTTATCGAAAAAACAAACAGACATACTTTTTCAAAATTTGGTTAACAACAACATTTATTCTACAAACTTAATTGAAATTATAAAATCATTGAGGTAATTGCATATTGAAATAAATGGAGGTTATTTACATTTTTAGTTATCTAAAACTTCAGTGATCAAAAAATTTTAAGTGATCAAAATTAATATTTTTCCATGTCGGCATCCAATTCTGCCAAGTCTTGTTGCAACCAAAAATTAAATTTCTGTCTGTACTTAATAAACAATTTTAAATTTTATACCAAATCTTCAAGCTTCTCTAATATAGGATTAAAACATAAATATTATATAATAAACGTTCTAATTTCTATAAAAATGTATATAAATTTGAAGTATTATTTAGTAAAAAATAAATTTAAATTATTTAGTGTAATATATTACTTTACGCAAATTTTAGGCCAATTGAATGTAAGAGCAAGTCAATTCCTGTTCTTGATTTCAGTATGAACGTGTCTGTAAAATATATCCGACTACCTCCTATTGGTGAATCTTCTCCGCTTCCTAGTTTCTTATTTTGTAATATGATAACTTTATTACTAAAATAATTTTTTATTATTTTTGTAAGTTATTCGTTATGTACATAACATCTTTCCCTCTTCGAACTTTGTAAGTTACATATTGTGTTCTATTTTGGATTTTACTTGAATTTTAGTGATAATTTAACTTGATTAAATAATGAGAACGAATCAGTCTCACTTTTTGATGATCCTCATTACTTTTGGACTAGTGCTATTAAATTGAAATATTTTGCTTTGTTTCTTTTTATACAATACTAGAAAGGAATTTTCTTTTCTGACGTAATCATGTGAGTTGATGACAAGAATGCATATTATATCGGTGATAATTTTTCTAATTATTATTTAGCTGTTTTATCTGAGTATTTTAAAATTTTTATATTTTAATTTAGATATTTTTAATCCTCTTTTATACATATTCTTTTTTTTATACTTTTTTGCATAACTTTCATTCTTTATATTTTATTTTATGTGTTGTATGTACTTGCAGTTTATGTGCAGTAAATAAAACTTGCAGCACATGTGCACAATTACGAAACAAAATCCCTAACTGTTAAACACTATCCTCTATTTAACGCTTTAATTTTATATTTTGTATTCTAACTACACAAACTAACAACGACTATGTTTTTAAATCATTTTTATAAGATATCAGAAAGTAATTTGGCGTTTGCTCTAGCTTTATATGTTACTTTCCCTGTTTCATTTTGTAATTTTTTTTAATCTGTACTTTCTTACATTTTTGTGTTATGTGCTTATTATGTTTTACTTTAGTATCGATATTTTTGAACTCCGTACATTAATTTATTTATATATTTTGCTTTATACAGTATTAGAAAGCACTATAGTTTGTGGATATAATCGTGTGAGCTGACAACCAGATTAAATATTTCTGTTAATTTTTATAGCTTTTAAATTTTTCTTTAAATTTTAAAAGTTTTTTAAAATAAATTTTTTATTTTAGTGATTTTTCTTCTTTTTCTTCGCTTTTCCTTTTTATCTCTTAGAGTACTTTCTTTAAATTTTTATTTTATGTATCTAATATTTTTTAAATTAAATATCACGCATTTGTTGACTAAAGAGTTAACTTGGCAAGCAAATAAAAATGTAGGCAGTCATATTCTATCAGCAGATTAGGAATAAAAAAAATTAGTATACCTGATTATTATCTGTCTTAGAAATAATTTTTCGGTGAGTTAAATTTTACAAAGTCAGACAATTGTATACAGCCAAAATAGTTCAAATTGTTTCTGTATTTAAATATGATATCAATAAGTAGGACATTCAAAATATTTCTTCGTGTCTAAATTTTCATAACTTGAATTTTTTTTCATAACTAAGCAATTGAGCTGCCGTAGCTCAGTTTGCAGAGCGATTACAACTCCTTATACGGAATAGTCATGAACAGTTTAAGTATCTAAAATAGAAAAATGAGTTTAAATATTCTTTCTTTTGGTTGTCTTTTTTCCCTGAATAATTTGCCGATCCTGCGAAACTACTAGAGATTCCTTTTGTATCCTTTTTTTAAACAATTATTATTCAAAATTTTTTTGAAGGTTATCTTTGACAAATTATTAAGAGAAAAACAATATTCAAAACAAATTTGCAAAACATGATAATTAAAAAATTGCTGCTACTTACAATTCTTGCAAGCGTCTGAAATATTATTAGTTATGAAAGATAAAAGTAAAATACAAAAACAAAATTAGTTTTAATAAGTCAATAACTTTAAAATTGAACTACAGATCAAATTATTTAGACGTATTTACAAAACTTTAGCACTCAGTTCATCTTTAGCTATATTTGGTTTGACAGTGATGAATTAAAATTCGCTATGATCTCAATATGTGATATACTTGTTATATAAATACTTAATTATCTATTAGTTGTTTTAATACAACTGCCCCGTTTATACTGCTCGTAGTTTGAAGTTTTTAAGGTCAATTGTCTCTGCCTGGTTTATACTATACTACTGATTGTTTTTAACGCTAAGTATCACAATCTCTGCGGTTGAGGCACCTATTCATTCCCTTAGGAACTCCGCCAGTAGATATACAAATTGGAATAATGCCAAAATCCAATTCATTCGTATGCAAATAAGATATATTTAATTATGCGCTTTATTTTTTTTTCAAGTTTTATTAGCTATATATTCCGGAGTCAACAAAAGTTCAATATCTCTAGGAACCAACGTTATTACATACGTTGTAAAAATTAGCACTAATACGTTTTGTTTTATAAAATGTTAATGATATAAGGAAGATTAATAATTTTTAATATAGTACTATCTACAAACAAATAAAAAATCCAATAATTTATATTTAATACAGAACGTTTCTAATTCGAATTCATAGGAAAGCTGATTTTAACGTTTAAAAATGAATTGGCTCTAATCTGAAATTACTGCACTTTTTTATTCTGCATACTCTTAACCACAACATGAGAACTATCTCAGAGTTTTAGTACTAGCGTCGATGAACAATAGAATTTATATTTGCCCATGCAGCATAAGTATATTTGCGTACTAATCACTTGGTTGTGCATGTTGTGCTAATAATACAGCTTTTGAACCTTGGGCCTGATTAACTCATAAAAGCGATAGCTTAAATGAGTTTATCTGATTTGACAGACTTATTTTGCTTTCACTTTAATAAATGTTTGTCTGATCACTTATATAATTAATATCATTTCAAAAGTAAGCAATATAAATTTTATTTGGAATTGAGTTTGTCATGAATTATGAATCAAACTATTGTAATCCCGCCCTCAAAAAAACTGATAAAGAATTAATTCAGTTACCTGCTTTATTTTTTTCCCCTGATTGATAACGTTTCATGCTAGTGCGCATTTGTGACAGACGTCGAGAAAGCGTTAAGGTTTTGATTCATTCTGAAGGTGAATCAATTTTTGGATACGGTTAAATTAGATGCCTGCAATCGACTTTACGCAGGCGATTCAAGCTTGAACAACTAACCCATCCCTGACGTAACTTTCATTTATCTAAATGCGGATTTTTTAAAAAAAGTTTCGTTTAAATGGATTGTATGAAAACCGTTCACTATCACTTAACTTAATAAAACTTAATCTTTCGCTTTATTTTATTTTAAAAGGGATTATTTTAATTTTTGAGTAACTTTTACACTTTGCAATATTAAAATATAGGACAGTAAGTTCAGCACTTACGTTATCGGGAATGGTTCTGTGTCAATGCTTTGTGCACAATTTGTCGTGGTTCAATCCGTAGTGAGAATAATTCGTGGCAGCGACAATTCAGTGTCATCACAACTCGTCGCAGCGACAATTTATAGTGATCTCAATTTGTCGCTATCACAACTAGTAGCAACAACAATTCTTCATTGGTAAAACTCGTTACCCCAAGTTGATCGTATTTCCTTGCGGTTTCAGTGGAATGGATCTTAGTTTAGTAAATGAAACATTAAAAATAGTGTTTCTTCACTAAATGCTTTTCTTGGTGAGCAAGCTTTGTTATGTCATTCTAAATTATATCTGAAACTCTTCTACACACTGTTACGTGCTTCTCACATTTGACGGGAAGAGCTGAAATCCTTCCAATTCGCTAAATTGAATGATACGTTACAAGATTCATTTGATTGAATAGAGAAAAAGTTCAAATCACTTTACTTTTTACATTGCTACAGAAACATGCAAGGTACATTTTTAAAAGTAATTTTTCATGCTGATATAAAACGAATGAAATAAAATTCAAGTCAATAGTGTAGCTTAGAAATTAGCTTAGAATTTTTTTTATTTGTCTCTGTTTACCTTCGATTTAGCTAGAAAAAAACATAGGGAACAAAATCTTACTTGGGATCAACATGGGATGAGTAAATAAATGCAAGTATACGATCGCAATTTTCGTACACAAAAGTCTTATTTAACTGTTCATCTTATCAATTCCAGTTTTATCTCAATCAATTCCATATAAATAGGCAAGAGGTTAATGATATTCGGTTAATGTTTCGCATAAATTTGGGTCTAGAAACTTAAGGCTTTTCTTCAATTGTTCTAATTGTAAATAGTTTTTCTCCTATTTCCATAGCATCAGACCAACTTAGACTTCCAGTGGAAAGGTTTTCTCACGTAAGCTGCAGATTTCTTATAGACGCAGTTTTGTTATCATATGTATTTTTTTTAAAAATTCAATTGAAATTTGATAAATTTGTTTACAAAATTTTAACCGAATAGGAGAGTCTATATTATGATTTTGCAACGTCATATAAGAAGCTGTGTGGTATATGTATTCTCATACATGTGGTATATGTATTCATATACATTCTCATTTATTACTATGAGACATATCACTGTGAACAAAGCCGACCCAATTAAAAACATAATTACTTACCTATAACTGCCCTAGTCCCTGCAAATAATTGAGACTTAAATGAATACTGATGTAAAAAATCGAAAATAATTTATTTTCGTGACATATATATATGTGTGTGTGTTACCGTTAAAGTATGAAATCCGTTATTTTATAAAATACCTAGTTAATCCATGAAATAACTGATCGTGTCCGTTAAAATGATCTATACCATATGTCTCGCACGACAAATACATATAGTTTGCTTCAAATGTATGGAGCCTGTCCGTATATCATGTTCGGAAGATTATGTTTCAGAACATGAAGTTGAGCAGAAAATCTGCAAATTGTGTTTTAATGAACTTAATGTTCAAAGAGAAAGAGAAAAGTCGAAAAAAATTTTATGAATTAAAGCGAAAAAGATTAAATTATAGTCGGATCAATCTCCTTCTGAAGCCTCTGTGGGGTTTACCGTCCGTATCCCAGTGCCTGAAGTTGACAGAGGAAAAGGTGATACCAAATCTACTTTAGCTATCATCATAAAAATAACCGAAGAAAGATTTTTCCATTTGGGCACAAGAAACGGCCGCGTAAAACAATTATATTCCCGATTCCAGTACATCGTCTGCGAACAAAAATTAATTAAAATCGAAGAAGTACCGGATGTAGAAATATCACTCCGGTCGGTTGCTACAGCTCAAAGTTTAGGTACTGGTTAGGGATTTAAAAAATTTTCGTGTAAAACCCAGCGTGTCAACAAAAAATGTTCTTTGTAATTCCAAGTGTAATTTTAGTAATCCTTGTTGTAACAAATGATTTTATGGTACGTTTCCATAAATACCATTTATACGCTGCATAAATTGGATAAATTGCTTCGTTTTCATTTTAATTGTCTATCATTAGTTTATTTATAGAATACCTAGTTATTTCATTTTAGATAANTATATATATATATATATATATGTATATTATGTATTTTTATGTATTTTTGCTTAAAATTAAGGTAAGATATATTTGCAAATAATTTTAATTTTTTCAATGCTTGCTTTTTCTTTCCAGCAGTTATTTTATGGTTTTGAACTCAACTTTATAGTCAAATTGATAGTTTATCAATTATTATCAGTCTTTACAATCATTTTTCGGTAAGTTGAATTGCCAGAAATTTTCATAAAGCCAAGATAGTTCAAATCAATGCTGTATTTAAATATGATATCAATAAGATCTTTCTTTATGGCTAAATTTTCATAACTTAAATTTTTCGTCCTAACTAAACACTTGAGCTGCGGTGGCTCAGTTTGCAGAGCGATAATGACCCTTAATAAAGACGAGAGTTTAAGTCTCTAAAATAAAAAAAATGACATTAAATATTATTACTACAGGTTGCCTTTTTTTTCAGTGAAAAATTTGCCGACCCTGCGAAATTAAACGGGATTTCTTTTGTATCCTTTCTTTAATCTTCTCTTGTATCTTTTTTTCAAAGTTACTTTAACAAAATGTCAAAAAAAAAAAAAAAAAGAGAAAAAAAAGAAACAATATTCAAAACAAATTTGCAAAACATGTTATTTAAGAAATTGCTACAACTTACTTTGCTCATCAGAAACTGAAAAATTATTGATTATGAATGATAAAAGTAAAAATACAAAAACAAAATTAGTTTTAATAAGTGAATATTTTTAAAATTGTATTTCAGATCAAAATCTTTAACAGTTGTTTAAAAAGTTTAGTTCTCAGTTCATCTTTAGCTAAATTTGGCTCACCAATAACAAATTAAAATTCATTATTATCCCAATATGTGAAATATTTGTTAAATAAATACTTAATCCTTTTATAGTTGTATCAACTTCCCTGTTCATACTGCCCGTACAATGATGTTTTTAAGATAAATTGCCACTGTTTGGTTTAATACTACACTACTGATGGTTTTTAACGTTAAGTATCACTATATTTATTGTTGAGGCATCTATTCATCCTTCTAAGAACTCTGCAGGTCGATCTTGCGATAAAGCCTAAAAATCAGGTAATTCATATGCAAAATAGATATATTTAACTATGCGCTTTATTTTCATCGAGTTGTATTAGCTATGTATTCCGGGGTCAACAAAAGTTAAAAATCTTTAAGAGCCAGAGTTATGACACATGTCGTAAAAATTAGCACTAATGCGTTTTGTTTTAATGATATAAAGATAAGGATTAAAATGGTTATGATATAAGGACAATTAATATTTTTAATATCATACTATCTACAAATAAATAAACTATCCAAAAATATATTATTTTTAATATTAAACGTTTTAAATTCGAACTCATAGAAAAAAACCTATATTAACGTTTGAAAAGGAATTGGCTATAAACTGAAATTATTGCACTTTTTTATTCTACATACTCTTTATCACAGTATGAGAACAATCCGAAATTCTTAGTACTAGCGTTAATGAACACTAAAATTTATTTTTGTCCGTGCAGCATGGATATATTTGTGTACTAATCACATGGTTGTGCATGTTGTGCTAATAATACAGATTTTCACCTTGCGGCTAACCAATTCATAAAAGCGGTAGCTTAAATGCAGACATTACTGATTTCACAGACTTATTCTGCTTTAATTTAAATCAATGTTAGTCTGATCACATATATGATCAATATTATTTCAAAAGTAAACTATATAATTTTTTTGAACTGTGTTAGTTATGAAATTAATAAATCAAACTATTGTAACCCCGCCCTCAAGAAAACTGATAAGTAATTAGTTTAGTAACCAGCTTTATCTTTACCCCCTGATAGATAACGTTTCATGCTGGATCGCATTTTTGACAGACGTCGCGAAAGAGTTAAGGCTTGGGTTTATTCTAAAGCTGAATGAATTTTTGAGTAAGGTTAGATTAGATGCTTGCAATCGACTTCACGCGGGTGATTAAAACCTGATTAGCTATCCCGTACTTGACGTAACTTGCATTTCTCTAATCGTAGATGTTAAAAAAAAAAAAGCTTCGGTTTAATGGTTGAAAATCTTTCACATAATCAACATAATCTTTCCGGTGACGTTTTTTTGCACTAAATTAAATGAGACATTACAAGATTTATTTGATTGAATAGTTTAAAAGTACGAATCACTTTACTTTTTACATGGCTATCGAAGCATTCAAGGTACATTTTTCATAGTAATTTTTCAAGCTGCGATAAAAAGAATGAGAAAAAATTCATGTCAATGAAATAGCTTGGAAATTACAAGGAATTTCTTGATGATAATTTTTATTTAAAATATAGTGTATTTCATAAAAAAACTGCAACTGCAGTAATTGTAATTCTTTCTATTTGTATTTGTTTTCATTCAATTTAGAGAGAAAAAAAACCAAGGGACGAAAACCTCTCTTACCTGTATTTCAACATGAGTGGAGTAAATAAATGCAAGTACACGATTGTAATTTTTGTACCCAAAAGTCTTATTTAACTGTTCATCTTATGAATTCCAGTCATATTTTAATCAATTCCGTATAAACGGGCAAGAGGTTAACGTTGTCGGGTGTAAGGTTAATGTTTCGCATCAATTTGGGTTATGGAAATTACGGCATTTTTACAATTCTTCTAATTGTAAAAATTGTTCTCTTATTTTCATAGAAGCAGACCAAGTTAGACTTCTAGTCGAAAGGATTTCTCACGTAAGCTGCAGATTTTTTTTATTTACACTGTTTTCTTACCATATATTTTTTTTTAATTCAGTTAAAATATGATAAACTCGTTTACAAAACTATACTCAATTAGTCAAAATTATAGACGTAGGATAGACAATTTCAATGATTTCGTTACGTTAGATAAGAAGTTGTGTGGTACATTCTCATTTATTACTACAAGACATATTACTATAAACAATGTCTAAAAAATTAAAAACATAATTACTTACCGGCATCTACACCAGTCTCTGCAAAAAATTAAAGTTTAATTAAATGCTGATTCAAATAATCAAAAACACAATTTTATCTAATATCTGATATATATACACTATTGACCATTAAAATTGCTACGCCAGGGAGGAATGCAAATAACAGAATGATATTTATTGGGCACATACATTGTAGTTGGGAAAACAAATGATTAAATTTTCGGGATATTTGGATGGATAGATCCTGAGGAATCAATACTCAGAACAACCTCCTCGGGCCGCAATAACAGCAATTATTCTCCTGATCTCGACACGAATAGAGAGTGGATAGCATGGATGGGTGCAGCATTCTATGTAGCTGTCTACATTTTGCCACAATTCCTCGACCATAGTGACTGACGAGTAATGGCGCACCAGTCACTCGGCAACAATTGACCAGACGTTTTCAGTTGGTTAGAGATCAGGAGAACGTGCTGGCCAGGGCAACAGGCGAATATGTTCAGTATCAAGGAAGGTCAGGACACTACGGGCCACATGCGGTCTTGCATTGTACTGCTGAAACATGTTGATAAGGCAAAGCAACTGGCCCTAACACATCAGAAATGTAGCTGCTGCAGCTGTTCAAAGTGCCGGCAATGCGAACCAGAGGTAATCGAGACGTATACGCAATGGCACCTCATACCATTACTCCAGGTGATGGGCCTGTATTACGATGTCGAAAGCAATCTGCAAGTGGACGTTCTCCACAATGTCACCTAGTGCGGATGCGGCCATCATGATGCTGCATACAGAACCTGGATTCGTCTGAAAAGACAACGTCATACCATTTTCACCGTACTGACAGTCCACGCTGCCGCAAACGTCGTTGAACTGTTCGTGCAGACACTTGTCGTGCTGCAAATGACCCGATTTGTTGATTCAGGGTTCGCGAAGTAGCTGCGCTATCTCTTAAGATCATATGACCGTCATGAACCCGTCGATTCCATATTCCGGTAACAGTCATGGAATCTTGATAAACGTGAATA
>NC_092206.1:78429807-78431345 GCF_043381705.1 Parasteatoda tepidariorum | reverse complement strand
CGTCCAAAGTCAGGGATGAGAGTAGTCAGAAAGTAAAAAAGAGGAAATCCAAGAATATATATATATATATATATATGGATAGATAGATATAGATGCATAGATAGATATATAGTTATGATAAATATTTGAATCAGAAAAACAAAACTAACCGTGTTTCTAATACTCTTATCTTTCAATATACAGTTGGTTTTATCCTACCAGGCCCAAAATACGCCCAACATTAATATTTTTAACCCAAAATGCTTTTTTTCTCCTCATATAACACGTAAATTTTGAACAAAAGAGCTATTTTAGTATTTAATGAGAAATTTAGGCAACTATATTCACTTTGCTTCTCACAAGAAAACGCTGCCAACTAAATTCATGCAATTCCATGAAATTTCTGAAAGTGTTCTAGAAGAATATAAAGATAAACCTTGCACAAATTATTAGCTGCTAGATTACAAGTAGTAAAGCAATAATGAAAATCGGTTTATGGCAAACAAATTCACACAGTTATCAATCCCAGGTAATTTTTCAAAAAGTGAAAGTTTAAAAAATTTGTAAAATAAATTCTTCCATTCTTAATAAGAGTCTGACATATTAATATTATTTTGCTCTTCAAGAGAATGTTTTTAAAGTCTGTTCTGTTCTGTTCTTACGAGCATTTCCATATTTCTTTTAATCTTGGAACCATTTTCATGAAGCTTTAAAATGGTAATTATAGGGTAAAAAATGTTTTGTTTAAGTCTATAGTTTTAAGAGTCTATAGTTTTACTTTTTTCAACAACTTTATTTTTAGTTTAAAATAAAATGTCTTTACGTTCTTCCTATTGAGACTCTTCACCTACAAATCTTGCTTCCATTTAATTTCCTATGGATTAACAAAATCCAAGTCATTAAACTCCCTTTTATCCACCGTAAAGTCAAAATTCAGAGTATTATCTAACTCATTAATAAACATTTCGCAAATAGATTAAAGTTTCATCAAAATATTCACTGTTTTATTTTTTCAACTTTTCTTTTGTGTTTACTCGGTATTTTTGTTGCAGAACACTCTATCGAATCTCTTATTATAGTTCAAACCAATTTCGGTCAGAGTTCTCATCAAAAGACAACTCACAATATATTGCTGACTCCACTTACTGACTCAGATATTTAAAATGCTCTTGACAGAAAATTGTATTTACGCAGGCAAAATATGAAGAATGAAAAACGAGATAAACTGCACAATATTTTAAACCTACCACAACACCTTATAAAAACCTAAACATTTGTCGAAAGCTAGAAGTATTTCAATTTCGCTCACGTATTGGTCACACGCGCATTAATCTTAAGCACCCCTTGATAAACAACCCTGCACCCGATTGTTCCTTGTTAAAGAAACCTTTTATTACTAAATATATTTTTGACCTAATGCAACCAATTGAAAGTTTAAAGACAACGTAATTTCGGTAACTTAAATCCATTATAGTGAAGGTGATAACCTTCACTATAATATTATTCTTTTCTCAAGGACGCTGATTAATTAAGCTATGCGAAGATAGCCCCCGAAAATG
>NC_092206.1:78420491-78429307 GCF_043381705.1 Parasteatoda tepidariorum | reverse complement strand
CATTTTCGGGGGCTATCTTCGCATAGCTGATTAATTATGCATCCACATAGCTTTTAAATCCTTCTTAAATGTATTATGTTAACGTTGTTGTTGTTGCGACTGGCACTTGTGCCAATAGCTAACAAACTATCTAACGACCCAACTAATATTTAAGCAATTAAACAAATTTATATAAGCCTTTCTTTTTAGTTGTAGGTAATACTAATAAAAATAACACTTTATATCGAATTTTACTTATCAATACCAAATTTATATAAGTATTGGGAAAAAAGCACAATCTTTTTAGAGTTGATGAATTTTCAAGCGGAAAAGTATGAAATAATATAATTTTAAATATTTAAAACAGCAAATATTCTACGGATATGGATGAAAAAATTAAAAATAAAATTTTGAGTAAAACTTATAAGAATTGAGTTGATGTAATATTATCAGTTAATTTTTCAAATATTATGTCCATTTTACATAAAGTTATCTTAAAATGTGTTGGAAGAATTTCCCATAAATATTATAAAGAAAGGATTCTATGATTATAAAGAAAGGATCAAGTTGATGAAGTATCACATAATTTTTCAAATATTATGACCATTTTGTATAAAGCTATCTTAAAATGTGTTGGAAGAATTTCCAATAAAGATTATAAAGAAAGGATTCTAAGATATGCTTTATATAAGATGAATGTAAAGTCTGGAAAATTAACAGAGATTACATCAACTCGATTTTTATTTTTTGAACTGAATATTTTATTTGTTGCTTTTTCGTAAAAGCTAATTTTTAAATTTTAAAAATTTTATGAAACTTTTTGAAGCTTCTGTATGTAGTTCATAAGAAATAAAACGGTAAGCAGTTTTGTGGTTCATATATTCTTTATTTTGCTTCAATTTGCATTAGATTATTTACATTACTAAGCCATCATTAGTGTCAATAAATTTTCAGGTGTCCCATAAACAAATTAATACTAATTTCCTATTCATTTTGTTTTCAAATTCGAAAGAATTTTTTAATTTAATAATCATTAATTTTAAATTATTTATATTCTTGTAACACGTTTTAAAAAATTAATATAAACAAAATACACATGCGTTGTAGAATTTTGCACTGTCTACAGTAACCCTTCTCGTGCTATGAACTATTTGTATGGCAAATCTTATAGTTTTCAGTTGGACGGTTTGATAGTCCTTAGAGGACACGCAGGCAGAAAGACTGTCTAAGTATTAACCTTAAAATATCTCTTAGAAATAATAAAAGCTTTTGGAAATAATGCTATAATATGTAATGGTATATGTTCAAAACATATTAACCGTAAATATTTTATTAAATATAAAAAACCGAATATTTTATTTTTTATTCATATTTTTTTGTAAATCTCTGTTTAGATTTGCTAAACTAACAAATTATTTTAAACATATTTTTCATATTGCTGAATATGAGTAAATACTGCATTTAATGTGAGGGGAAGATTTCTCAGGTACAGGCTCTAAATCCTTTTAAAAAAAGTTATGTTTGTTTAGGGAAAGTACAACTTTTCTCTCCCTTCGTTATTTAAAATATCACATGTACTAATAAATTTATATTTTGAAGGATATCCCTTTGAACAATCAAATTCGATTGTCACTGTGTTTCGCCTTCTTTTCAATATGTGCCCTACACTCTTAGAAATTTAATTCTAAAATTACAGTGAAGAAATCTGAAGCAGATTGAACATCAAATGAAGTATAAAGTTAAGAATACTTTAATTGTATAAAACAAACACAATTAGCATTTTTTAAAAATTGTGAATACTAAACTACTGTTTTGTAACCATTTTCAACTAGTATGGTTTCAAAACCGTAAAAAGGAAATTCAATGGGACATTGGACCTAGTTGAAGTTAAGAATTTCATTATTCAATAGACATTGACATTAGGTTGTGAATGAGTTGTGTTTTGTCAAGTGAATCATGAAATTTTACTTAATTAGTTAACCTAAAGTGCTATTGTCAATCGTGAAAGATGGAGAATACTATACTTTTTTTAATACACAGTTCTTTGGTGCTCCCATTTGGGCGTTATGATCTTTCGTTATAATATTTCAGAGTTACCAATTAAGGAGTGCAGGACACTGGAAACTTCTTATGTGTTACATAAAATAATAGAAATAATGCTGTGTCAATGTGGGGATTCGAAGCCTTGCTCAACCTGTCATAAGAATGACAAATTAATTCTCTCGGCTCAAGTATGCCAAACCAATCCAAAATCCCAGCTGCAAAAAACTGAAGTGACTTCATAAGACGTGTAGCGCTGTTGGCAAAATTAAAATTCTGGTTATTTAACCGTATTAGATAAAAACTGTCTGCAAAGTTTTTTTTTTTTTTTTTAAATAATAAAATTTTGAACACCACCTTTTTACGGTTGACTGTTTCAGTTGAAATGGTAAAATAACAACATATAATGAATTGTTATTTAACCATTTTTCCGAAACATTTTTAACAATGTAATTAATTTCCATTTTAGGAATAACCCATGACAACTTAATGAATGACAACTTATTTAACCGTACAACCTGACAACTTATTTAACCTTATTAGATAAAAACTGTCTGCAAACGTTTTTTTTTAAAATAATAAAATTTGGAACACCACCTTTTTATGGTTGACTGTTTCAGTTGAAATGGTAAAATAACAATATACACTGCTGGACAATTGCTAAGGACGGATAACACTATCATCCATAGCAACCACAAAATGAAAGGAAGCAAAATGTGGAAAATTAGAATAAGTGCGGGATATAGTAAGAAGAGGTATGCGTATGCAAATTTTTTTTCCACGTCTGTTCATCACGTGATAGCGCTGATAAGAGCTTTAAAGGTTTTGACGCGTGTGGAGAGTTGTTGTTTCAAGTCAAAGTTTTACAGGAAAGATTTAGTTGACGAACTTGAAATTTTCGGCATGTCTTCCCGATATCACTTAGATGATTTTAAGCGTGGCCGAATTATTGGAAAGATCGAAGAAGGGCGAAAAATAACAGATGTTGCCAGGGAGTTCGACATCGCTCACAGCGTTGTTTCACGGCTGTGGAAATCATTTAAAACTACTGGAATGTGTAGTAGGCGGCACGGGGGAGGTCGTGTTAGAAGTACGACGCCTGCAGAAGACAGATACATCGTCCTATCAGCAAAAAGGAACAGGCGCACCACAGCTCAGCAGGTGGCAAATCAGTTTCTTGCTGCCACAGGAAAGCAGATCTCCCGAAAAACTGTTGCCAGACGTTTGAGGGGAGGAGGACTATACGCCCGCAGACCTGTTGTGTGTGTCCCATTGACCAGACAGCACCGTACTGCCCGTTTGCAATGGTGTCGTGAGCATCACAATTGGACTGAACAGGACTGGGCATGCGTACTATTCTCAGATGAGAGTAGGTTCAGTCTGTCATCGGATTGTAGACGCCAACTGATCTGGCGCGAGAGTGGTACTGGTTATCGTCCAGAAAATATCCAGGAAAGGGACCGATATCCGACATGCAGTGTCATGGTGTGGGCCGGCATCATGATCAATGGCCGCACGCGCCTACATGTGGTTGCGAATGGGACTATGACGGGCCAACGATACATTGATGAAGTTCTACTTCCTCATGTTCGTCTTTTCCGTGGTGCTGTCGGTGATAAATTTGTTTTTATGGACGACAACGCAACATGTCATCGAACACTCGCTGTTCAGGATTGTCTAGACAGCGAGGGTATTCAACGCCTCGTATGGCCATCACGTTCTCCAGATCTAAACCCCATTGAAAATGTTTGGGATGCTTTGGGGAGGCAACTTGCTGGTCGAAACTATCCTCCGACAAACAAGAACACCCTCATCCGTGCACTGACAGAGGAATGGGATAAATTGCCTCAACAGCTGCTGGATAATGTTGTGCAAAGTATGATACGACGTGTAGAATGTTGCATCACACTCCACGGTGGACATATCCCGTACTGACACCTTTCTTCAAGTTGCCTGCTGACATTTAGATGCATTGTTCCATTTTTCCGTACGCAGCATCAAATGAACATTTTTTTTCTTTCAGATGTTTCATAGCTTTTGTACTTTCCAGAACAATGAATATTCTTTATTCTAATGTCTGAACAGTGTGGCAACTATATTTTATCCTACTAGGCCTCATTTCCCGCTTAATTTTTTGCTACATTGCAATTTGTGATCCGTCCTTAGCAATTGTCCAGCAGTGTATAATGAATTGTTATTTAACCATTTTTCCGAAACATTTTTAACAGTGTAATTAATTTCCATTTTAGGAATAACCCATGACAACGTAATGAAATAACTTAATGAATCTGTACAAAACATATTAATGTGTTTCACCTTTTTATTTTTTATTTTGAGCACTAGGCATATTGCTTAGGTTTCTTAAAATGGTATTGCCATTTGAAAATATTTATAAGCCATTTGACATCGCTTAAATGATTATTAATATCAAATAAGTGGAAGAAAAATTTGAGTAAAAATTTACTTACGTATTTGGACTAGGATGACAAGTAAAACGAGTAAGAGAAAAACTTTATTGAAAGTCATATCTTTTGCTTTTCTAAACTGTGCAGGACACTAAATAAGTATTCAATAAGTACTAAATAAGTACTCAACGACTCGTTCCTTTTATATTGATTCACCGATACGATAAAATCTAAAAATTTTAGGATTTGAAAAACTAATAAGGAAGCTGTAAGAAGAACTACACGAAAAATAGATAAAAATAGTTTAAATCGCTTTCATGGAAATTGCATTTCAATAACAATCGCACGCAGATGCTACCGATTGACAGCTTGGTAAACTTCATGAAGTTCTGAACTCTCCATCTTGATTGAATTAACATTCTTGAAAAAAAAATTCAAACGAATATCCTGTACAAAAAGTTTGAAGATGATTGATTTAAAAAATAGGATTACATTTCTAATAAAAAATATAATAATATACATATATAATTAAACTACTATACAAAAAAATAAATATTAAGATTAAAAATAAAGTTGAATTTATAATTTTTTTAAAAATTAAGATATAAAAAAATATTAACCAAAAACTTAATAGGGAAATATTATTATATTTATTATTATATTATTATATTTATGTTAAAAATTAAACATAACCCTTCTGTGATGGTAGAGTATCACAGATGGTAGAGTAGAAAATATGGGGCAAAAGATTAAACAAATACGCGATAAATGGATAGTAATAAAACACCGTCGGATTACACAATGATAAACATTCATGATTTAGACTCGACTATTAAACTGTGAGAAAGAAAATTTTAAAAAAATTTTTATTCTGTATTCAACCCCATTTTACTTTCCATTTCATGATTGAAAAAAAAAGCAAATTTTTCCCCGTTAACTGTGGTTAGATGTTATAATTCCAAGAAAAAAACTTTGTTTTTAGACATTTGTATGGCTTATGAATTCCTAAAGAGCACCAAAAATTCTCAAAATGAAGTGTCCATTCACTGGAAAATTTAGTGTTTATTCACTGGTAAGAACTGTTCTTTAACTTGGTTATCTTACTACTTATTATATGAACCACCAAAGGCTTAAAACAATATTAAGTAAGTTCTCTAAATTTTTTTTTACATAATTTGCATTTAATAACAAATATGTTGGCATTGTCATTTAGCTTAAATTACAAATTTTGAAATTTTTATGATTTTTAGAAAGACAAGCTAAGCTTAAGTGTTTCTTTACTGGTTAGTTTACCCTATTTGTGTTGAAACATAAAATGCTCGATTCAGTTTCAAATCCTTTATTTCATATTTTATTTTTTTTATGCGTTGAAAATGTTTTTATGTGCTATTTTTATTTACTTCTATTTAATTTTATCATATAATAAATTGTATTATAAAGAGAGGAAAGAGAAAGTCTGCATGACTAAAGTTTTCGGAAGATATTTCTCTAGTTAAAAACAGTAATTGTGCATTCCAGTCTTACAAAAATATATTTCATTCATAACTGAAATAAATGTAAGAAAGATAGGGCGAAATTGATAGATTTCAAGTAAACCACAATTTACTCTCTTTATCAATAACACCACACATCCTTAAAAATTATGCTATCTAAATATTTTTAGAAACAACAAAATTAAGATATAAAAAAATGGGAGAATCTTTTTTTATCCAAAAGCAGATTGGTTCATGAGTAGAAGTTCCCCCCTCCCCTTCCACTCTACAGTCACAGGTTTGGGAGTAAACTAATTCATCGTACTTGACATAATCTTTTTTTCCATTGGAGTTGATAGTCGTGATGAGTTTAGCTCTCATTGGCGATATTTCGTCATATTTTGGAATAATTTCAAAATATTTTTGTACACACCATTTTATAAAACATAAAATAAAGAACTTTTTCACAGAATTTTAGAGTGACTATTAAAAACATTATTTATTATTTACAAAATGTTACGATTTTGCAAAACAAGAAGTAGATTAAATTCGGAATTTCTAAAGACATCTTATTTTTCAGTGTACTTATTTTTAAAAAAATTTTATTGTAATTAAAAAAGTCATATTTTAGAGTTATTTTGAAATATTTTTAATCAACTTTGCTAACATCATTTAATAAAACATAAAGTAAATTAAATATGGAATTTCTTTAGATATTTTTTTAATGTGTTTATTATTAAAATTTATTTATTGATCATTTACAGCGAAATTAGCATATTATTGGGACATACTGGGAACTAAGCTGTACGAAGAACAGCATCCTTTTCATCACTCAATTTTTAATATTAATTTATTACGAAATTTAATTGTACCTAGGTTGTTTCGTAATTGCGATATCGACAATTATTTTTAGAATTTTTGACAATGTAGAAAAACTAAACATAGATAGTCTTAAAGTGACATTTTGAAAAAGAAAATTATTAAAGATTGACTAATCTTCGATTACAGTAAATGTACCATAAAAATATTTAAAAGTAATTCCTTTTTAACGCATTTCAAAATTGTTCGCTTTTGGTTCGATTCTTTTTACTTGAATAATGAATAATGTACCACTTTTTACTTGAATAATGAAATTGTATTTTAATTATTTAATTCTACTGTGATGAATTAGGATAATCTTTTATGAATTTCTATCACTTCCTCAAATATTTATTCCTTGACAAAAATTTTAAAGCTAGCGATGAGTGGTGTTTAAGAAAAAAAATTTTTTTGCATGTCTCTAAAATTTAGATGGAACATCGAAGCACTTAGCATTTTATTGCAGATAAAACGCCTATGAAATAAAACTAAAAAATTTAAATCTACACAACCATGAAATAATCGATAATACAATTTCAGTTTTTGACTCCTTTCTTTTTTTTCCTTTTTTGAATTTCTCAAAAGATTTTCTAGAACAGGGGCCTACGCAAGGAGGGTTTAGGTGTTTAAGCACCTCCCTTGAGCTCAGACAAAAAAGCAAAAATAAAAATTTTAGTAGAAATTATGCTGGCAATTATTTTTCAAGACTATATATTTTTACTTGCCTCATGCCTACTTTTTTTTCTCACGGTATTTCTCAGAATACTGAAAAAACATTTGCTGTAATACGGTGTACTTTTGAAACCAAATTCAAGTGATACGGTTACGGGCGAGCCCCGATCGCTGGTTCCTTTCTGCCCTGCCAGTCACGATAGTTTTCGAGACTGGCTGGCATTCGCGAGGTCTTTACGCGATGATCCTGGAATCCTAAACATTCTGTCGTCTTTGAGACAATTCCAGAATTTTGGAGATACGGTGAAAAATTATATAAAAGGAGAAACGGAGTACATTGGAGTTAGGCAGTCAGACTAAGACAGGGGTGGCGAACCTTTATACACCAACGTGCCATTCTTTCTAAAAAATTGTTTGAGGTCATAGACGTGCCGTCAAATAATTTTGACTTCGTGATTATTGGGAAAAGAATAATACTAAATACTATCAACTCAAAACTCTTTATTTACATTGAAAAAAAAAACATTTTGCAATGTCTCAGTTATACGCGTAATTCAACTTAAAGTAACATCAGAGTGACTTCTGTTGTTGCAGATTAGATGACAAATAACTTATATTAGGTTGTAAGATGCTAGTTTAAGCAGGACTGTTAATTTTTTTGCTAGTTAATTATTGTTAGCTTATTTTTTATGGTTATTGTTTTTTTAGCATTAATTGTGAGAATTATTATTTTGTGTGTTTTTTATGAATTTTAATTTAATTGTTACATATGCTTCATAGTGTAATACCATTTGTGTAATAACAAATGTGATCGGTGGCGTGCCTTAAATATTGTGTCGGGTGCCATAAATGGCACGCGTGCCATTGGTCCGCCATCCCTGGACTAAGAGTTATATCTGCCGCTTGTCTTTCGGAGCTCATCGGTAAATCTGTTCTGTTTTGTCTTAATAAAAAGTCCATTCAAACGCCGAACCCGTCGTCGCGACACTATTTCGACTAGTGAAGAAATCAGTAACAAAGTAACAATACCATTGGAGATACTGTTGTATACAAAGCTGATCCCAGTTCTCAGATCCGACAGCTAGAAGTCGCCTTTAGCTAGAAGTCCCGCCAGTCAATGTAAGCTGGAAGCTGATCCCTGTGCACGACTAGGAAGCAATGGGAATTTCCCTAAGACGAGAGAGCGGGGTTGACAACGAACCGAAAAAGACGTATGGACTCCAAAGAGGAGTTATGATTATACCAAACATTAAAAGACGAACTCTTATTATTATTTTTTGTTACTCGTGTGATTGTTAATCGTCCGTCCTTATGTTAATTTAATCTTCAATATATATGTTTTTGTTTAAGAACGTGTCTTTTATTTAAGACGACCACTCATGCCGTCATA
>NC_092206.1:78376406-78418855 GCF_043381705.1 Parasteatoda tepidariorum | reverse complement strand
CTGTGCTCGTTGAAGTTATTCATTCCAGCTCGAAACTTTGAGATCGTAGCTTAGTGGATATTTCTGTGCCAATATATATGTATATATTTTTGCTGTTCTTGGATCTTTAGGATGTCTAAACGCAAGAATTTAACAATTTTTAATTACTTTGAGAAAAAATCACGACCTGAAATTAGTGAGGTGACAGCATCTAGTACCAATGTAAGTTTTTCTGTTGAACAGAAATGTGATACTTCCCTTGAAAAAATCGTTTCTAGCATAACAAATTCTGATGAATGTGAAAGTGGCCCTCAAAATGCTACTTCCCACCCATATGACATTGGACTTTCAGAAGATAGTACATGCGAGGATAAGAAATTGGATATACTAAAAAATGCTTGTGAACCCAATCCAGCATTTTTTTTTCCTGAAAAAGGAAAAAGAAAATTGAAATTTCAGTACAAATGGCTTTATCGCCGGAAATGTCTTGATTATTCAAAGGTTAAGAGTGGTGCTTTTTGCAAATTTTGTGTACTTTTCGCCCCAAGTGGTGCCGGTTCTGGCAATCAACATTTAGGCCAACTACGCAATGTAAAATTTGACAACTGGAAAAAAGCAGTAGAGCGATTTTCTGAACACGAGAAATGCCTTTATCACAAAAAATCGACCGAAACTGCAGGGACATAAAGCGATATTTTACTTGGAAAGATGAAACCTGTGGATAAACAAGTTGACAGTGCAGTAAGCAGAATAAAATTAGAAAATAGAAAAAACATTAATCCAAACATTGAAACCAAGTCAAGCAGAAGAAATGCTCAGTGTACCAGCCCTCGATTTATTCAGGTTTGTAATATTTTAATACTGCAAAAACTAGTCAGCAAGATTAATGATGTAACTTGTTTTTCCATACTTGCAGATGAAACAACAGATATTGCAGGTATAGAGCAATTATCGTTATACGTTCGATATGTCGATAAAAAAAAATTTAACATCACCGAACAGTTTTTGCAATTCATTCCAGTGCATGACTTAACCGGAAAAGCAATAGCAACAACAATATTAGACCAATTACAGTCTATAAAAGTTGATATAAAAAAGTTACGTGGACAGGGGTACGATGGTGCTGCATCAATGAGTGGAAAAATTAATGGTGCTCAAGCCCAAGAAAGAAGTATTGTCCCATCAGCACTCTATGTACATTGCTCTGCTCTTATCCTCAATTTGGCTGTATCAAAGGCGTGCGAAATAACTGGCATTAGAAATTGCTCAGGGACAATTAAAACATTGTACGAATTTTTAAATACGCCAAAAAGATAGTAGGTCCTATCTTCAGAAATAGAGGAGATGGAAACCAGCTCTAAGAGGGAGAAATTAAACAGTTATGTGCATCCCTTTGGACGGAAAGATACGACTCAGTAACCGCTGTGGTGGAATTTTTTGAGCCTATCATTGAAACTCTTCAAAAAATATCAGAATGGAAGGATAAGGAATCAGCAACTCAAGCTAATTCTTTACTGTGCATAGTATCTAATTGCCTGTTCGTAATATCTCTTTTGTGCATTTATAAGGTTTTCACCATAACAATCCATCTTTGTAGAAACCTAGAAGAAACAAGCATAGATATGATAGAGGCAGTGAGTCTTGCAGAAGTTGTTATTAAAGAACTAAAATTATTGCGTGAAAATGCCACTGAAACATTCTCTGAAATATTCAGCTCCTCTTCTCTTACGCTAGCAAACATTGGATCTTCCATACAAATCCCTAGAATAACGGGAAGACAGAAAAATCTCGCTAATTTTCCCTCATCGACACCCGAAACATATTTCAAAGTTAGTGTACTTTTTCCATTTATAGAAAATTTTATAACACAATTAGACTTAATAGTTGTATCGCATCGTCATATTTTGAAAGGATTTCAGTGCCTTCTTCCTGCCGATCCTTTCATTTACCAACCTTCAAACATAAAGGCTTTTGAAGCACTAGTGGAATTTTACGCTCAAGATTTGGTTACCTGTAAAGAAAGCCTTAAGCCTGAACTAAAACTCTGGCATAAAAGATTAAAAAGGATTAGTGAAGACTGAGGTAGTGTTCCTAAAACTGCGGCAGATGCTCTTGGAATGTGCAATAAAGATAAAGCACCAAACATTTTCAAACCTTCGTTTGGATATTATTGTATAAGTCAATAAATATTTAGCGTGTCTGTATACTGGTTAAATTCCCAATTTGTTGGTAAGTTATTTTTTCTTATTTTTTGGTCAAATTCATTGGTTTTCTCTAACGGTTATTATTTAGGTAGCTGTTGCATTTTGAGTAGTTTTTTCTGATTTGATTAATTCCTACTTTTTAATAAAAATAAAATATTTTGCCCTTATTATAAAAAAAATTATGTTCTTAAACTTAAAAAATAAAATCAAAATTTATCTAAACAATGTTGTCTAAATAGAAAGTCATAATTGTCTAGCCGTCTAAATTGGGGAAATAATAGTGCTTTGTAACATTCTCGAATTTTTTTTAGTAATTTCAGAAAATTATGAATCACCCCCCCCCCTTGAAAAAATTCTGCTTTCGCCACTGACTTAGAAGACTCTCAAGAGTTTAATAAATTTTAAAAACCTCAGAGGTGATCTAAGGGGCCGGCAATAAATTACGAGCGAAAACAAGTATTGTATCATCTTATACCCGAGAATGTAACAATCAACCTAATAACTCAAAGGACACGTTATTATTTGTAAGAATTGTGTAATATTTCGTAAGCTTAGCTTATATATTTATGAAAATATGGACATCTTTATATTTGAAAAAAAAACGATTGTCTTTCGATTTATTTTTCTAAAGCATCAAAAATATTCAATAAAATAAATGTTTTATATAAATTTTTCAAGTAACGACAAGCATAAAAAACAAGCATTTTAAAATTTGAAAAAAAAAATCGTATAAAATTGGGGAATACATACGTTTTTAAATTAGTTCTTACCCACCTGTGCAGAATAAAAAGATATTATTTTACTAATTTTGTAGTATAATTTTTTTAAGTATTACAATTCTCTCGTTTTACAATAAAACTATTGTCATTTGTAAATGGATGGTTTTTTCTAAAAATTTCAGATGAATTTCAGTTTCGATCTCCATAGACAGAAAAAAATTACACATAAATAAAAAATAGATGAATAAAGGACATATCCTGAAAAACTGAAAAAAATTAACTAAGTCAAGTATCGTAATCCTGCCTGATTGTTTCAAAAAGAGGTTCTTAAATTACTTTGATTGTTGAAGATTATTATTCTTTGTGTTCAAAAAATGAGCAGATGATATATGGACAAAATATTTCTATTATAATAAATATGAGAGCCTTTGAGACTTTAGCCACATTATTTTTTTATTCCCCTATTTTAGTTTAGTTAGATTCATAGAGTGAAGGTTTAAGAAAACTTAACTACTAAACTAATTCTGCTAAACGACTATTTTTTATATTTTTTTATTTTTTGTTATTTAATTTATTACTAGAATATAACAGAGAGTGGCACACTTGATTATACATCCTCTGAAGAGTTTGCGACCCCAGAAGTTCAAACCTGCATGTGTTTTGTAGTCAGCAATTAGAAATTAACCTAAAATCTGTTTCACTGAGATTTTAGCAATACTTCAATTTCGCATTTCTTCACTGTTTATCACAATTTCAAAGACTTGTAATTGACCATGGGGGAATTACTTAAGCGTGAACACGTGACAGAATGTTATAAGGTATTTATAAATAATATTTCCATGTTGTGTTAATAATATTTCCAACTATATTATGGGTCTAAGGAAATAAGAATTGTAATTTTACTCTTTTTTTGTGAATATAAATGAATTTTTTTTGGTTTATTCACATTTGGTGCCAAGATGTTTCGCGCGTAGTTATATATTTATAAAATATTTTTTGCCAAAATAATGTAATTATTTTCATACGTCATGTGCGCAACAAACCCATAATATGGTCAAACTTTTTTTATTTATTAAAATTTCCAATGAGGTGCACAATCAGTCTTGCCGATGCGCAGACCTAGTGCATTCTCCAGAGGTGGTAACCACTCTTTCAGGACCACCACAATGGGTGAGATACCGTTGGTCATGCTAATTTGGACGTCTAGTTTCTGCCACACTAGATGGCAGCACCGAGACTCTATTTGGATGCTAAAGTGCACTAGGAATTTAATTTTGCCGGAAATGCCAAGAGCCAATAAGGCACTCCAGGAATCTCTTACATGCCGCATAATCATACGACATGGCGGCTGAGGATTTTCTGCATCCCGAAAATCCGGTGTCTGGGCCGGGGATCGAACCCGCAGGCTTGGGCTCAGAAGGCCGACGACAAACCAACTGCGCCACCCTGCCACATATCGTCAAACTAAAATTTAAGTTTTTGAACAATTTCAAACATCCCTTTTGAATTAAAAAAAACTTTTTAAGAAAAATTTACTTTCTTAGCTGCCCTCATCCTATTTCTGTAATACCATTTACTATGAAAAATATCATTTATATATATTTATTATTGACATTATTATTTCGTAGGATTTTGATATGAGGTTTATGGCAACAAAGTTCCTTTGAGAATTCGTTTTATTATTTCAGCTTTCAGAATGCAACCAATCAACTGGGCTTTTATTTAAATTGAATTCAAATCTTAGTTAGCATCATAAATGATGTCGTGACCTGAAGATCCTTGCATAATGAATTTTGTGTTTTGACAGCCGTTCTTTGTCCTGTTCATGAATAAATTTTTCCTCTTCATAACAATAATAATCCTTTTCAGGTTATAAAAATCATGTTAAAGATATGAGTAGATTTTTTTTAAAAGTTTCTAGAAAGTATACTATTAATTAGAGCGAAAGCGTAACTTCAATGTACTTTTATTATTTGTTTACAATGCACTATGTTTGTGTAAATGCTTTCGTTGGTACTAAAAACAACATAAGAAATTGAAGGTACTAAATTTGTTCAAAAAATTTTGACATGTTGATACTAGAGAAAAATATTGTAGTATCGCAACATTATTTTTAAACTGAGCAGCAAATTATAAACAATCTATTGATGAATAGGTCGAATCCTTTAAACCACTTAGTAATTTAATGTAATTTTTTACCGCTATCAAGGAGCCTCTGTTTCAGAGGTATATCTTTGAACACAATTGTTAGTTAATTTTAATATAAATGAATTTTAAATTTTAAGTAACTAAAATTATTACAATAAGATATTATAAAATTTGTAGCTTTTCGTACAATACGCTACTGCATTAGAATTAAAACGTATTTAAAGTAACAAATTGACTCGAATAAGCTTCTTGGACTTTTTTAAGAGATTGATACAAGCAAATTGTCAAAACATCTGTAACGTATCAAAAGTATATATCACAATTCATGGCAGGAAAAACGAGCATAATGCAACAAAAGTCTATAAAATTTTCATTAAATGCTCTAATTTTATTAGTTTCTTATTATACAGCTGTGTTTTCCTTACTTTTACTTTTGCATTAAAAACAAAAGCCGTTCTAATTGATTAAGACGCACTTATAATTGATCATTTCTGCCTAAAGTAGAGAAAAAAATAACCATAACTCAAGTACGGCTGTTTTTTTTATTATTATTTTCTTACAAAAAATAAATTTTAATTAGAGATGTGTATTAATATTAAGATAGGTCAGTCTTTTTAAAGTAATGAAATCAATTTAAATATGTCTTAATTTGATTTGATATCAAAATAAAGTTGCATTAGTTAAAAATTATGCACGCCATTAATAAATAGAGTTACAAAAGTAGATGATAAATTAATTACAATTTTAAACGCTAAAAACTTTTTAATTCTGACTAAAAATTTTCACCACATATTAATTCTTGACACTTAACAAGTGGATTAATAGTCAATAGTAGCTGCTGTGTCAAAGATTTTCGTATTTGTTAGACTTTTCTTCAAAAAATAAATATTTATGAATCTATTCCTAGAAGGCTCATTGAATGTTTTAAAGGGCATCAGTTAAAATAAAAAATCATAGTGCTGATAGATAAAATTTGATCATAGATTACTGTAAATGATAAAATTTCTTATAGTCTCCACAGTTTTTTTTATTATCATCATCATCATTACATTCCCTTCCCATTGTATTATTGTCTAATTCTCTGTTGTCCAATTTTCAGTTGAGACAAATAATAATGTCTGATACAAATCATTAGAGTAATGGCGAGCGTAATTAAAACAGAAAACAATGAATTAACTTTTTTTTTCAGTGCCATTACAAATTTTAAAAAAAATTTAGTAAAAGTTTTCCGTATTGATATCAAATAACCTATTGATATTAAATAACCTATTTGCGTACAACGTCATACAGTTATTTTGAAAAGAAAGGCCTTCTATTGATAATTTGAAAAGCAGAAATGCCTGCAGGTTGAAATTCAGTAATGTAATTGGACTTCCCAATCTTCACTTTACACAATCGAATTCATATCGAAGACAAGCACGTTCTTCCTTAATTTATCGCCCCAATATTCTATTTAAGTCAGAAAATTCCCCGCACATCGATAATATAATTATAAAATTTCGAAAACAATTATGTCTCCTGCACCTGTTATAGAATTGAACCTTTCACTGTTTTACCAAAGAAATTGTTTTGCAGCAAAAGCCAGTTGACACACCACCGGTTAGTTTCTATCAGTTTATTATACACTTTGTAACACAGCTACTATTTACGTTTCCGGAATATTATTTAATAATTTATTATAAGCTCTCTAAACTATAATCTAAGGATTTCAAAGAAGAATTAAATAACCTATTTGCGTACAGCGCCAAACAGTTATTGAAAAGAAAGGCCTTCTATTGATAATTTTAAAAACAGAAATGCCTACAGGTTGAAATTCAGTCATATAGTTGGTCTTCCCAATCTTCACTTTATGCAAATTATTCTTAACCTCTTAAGAACATAGAAATATTTTTTGAATTAACAAATTAGTTGAAAATGAATGTTGCGTAAAATTTTTTTTGTCAAAAATAAGCTTGCTTAGCTTTTAAATGACTCTTTTTTTTAAATTTCATTTTATTTTAAGAACTAAACCACTTTAAATTTTACTATTTTCTACAACTATTTTCTGAAAAACCAAAGAAAATTTATTAGAATATATAATTACTATGAAAATTTGTATAATTTATTAAGCTTAAAAAAATATTACATTAAAATGTTAATACTTGCAGGTTATTATAGAACTGAGAGATTTCTATTTGTAGTTGGTACTACTAGCGTTATGAAAAGTGTTGTTTCTAATAGGTACCAAATATACTAAAATATGTGAAACTGAAGGTACTGTGAAGGTACAAAACATATTTCTCTTTATATAAAAATTTATAATATTCAATTTATTATAGTTTGCGAGAGCAAGACTGAACTTGGTTTTGATTATTGAAAACAGGCAAGTCCATTACCCAAATTTAATTTTAAGAAACCTTTCAATTGTTTCAGGGAGTGATAGTTACCTTGTAAAGTTACAACGTTGAACAAGTCCAATAACTTATTAAATCTATACATATAAAAATGAATGTGTGTTTGTCTGTTTGTCCTCTATAGACTCTTAAACCATCGGACAGAAAGCGATGAAATTTGCCATACAGATAATTTCAAGCACGAGGAAGGTCGCTGTCAACATTAGAACATTCTGCGACAAATCGTTCTTACAGGATGAGCGAAAAACGAAATGGAATTTTCTGATTGGCGAAGCATTAGCCATTGTTTCAAATTTAGTGATTCAATTTGTCACATATTTTAGAGATAACATCAGTGAAAATTGCTAGCATATAGCTCTGTTTGAACAAAAAAAAGTTTATTGCACGTATTTAATTATTTTATATTCGCTATGTCAGATGAATTCAATGAATAGTACGTGGTAGCACGCGTACCTGAGAAAATCACTTAATAGTGGTAAATTTTAACTATCATGAGGTCGCGAGCAATAGCGTCATGCCAAGAAAGTCTAAATGCATTTTATCTTTTTTCCATTGGCATGAATTACAAACAAAGAGCTCTTCTTACTTCGATAAAGTAAAACAACCGAAGATTACAACATATAACATTAAGTAAAAAAAAGAAATTATTTTAGCTATATTAATTCAGAAACTTAGTGGTAAGGTAAAGGTAAATGAACCAGGTAAATGCCATTTTCAGAATGAAGCAGCACACGCATCCGAATTATTTTTTTACCAATTTTATTTGAATTTGGGACTAATAATTCTTAGCTTTATTTTATTTACCATTGCCTAATCTATGTGAATATATCTAATATATAAAAATTAATGTCTCTCTGTATGTGTGTGTCCCTTATAAACTCCTAAATCATCCAAATGAAATCGATGAAACTTAGCATAGAGATAGTCCGAAGCACGCGGAAGGTCACTGTTGATATTAGAGCATTTTACGATGAACCGTTCGAACGGGATGTGCAAAAAGCAAAATGGAATTTCCTGATTGGTTAAACGTTAGTCATTGTCTTAAATTTAACTATAGAGAATTCAGTTTTTCACATATTTTAAGAGTAGCATCAGTGATAATAACAAGCTTATAGCTCTATTTGATTTTAAAAAATTGCTTATTACACGTATTTAAGTATGGGATTATTTAATATTCGCAATGTTAGATAAATTCAATGAGCAACGTGATATGGTAACACGCGAGGGCTACATCACCAAATTTATACTTTTAAAGATATCTGATACCACATACTGAAATGGACAGACCATTTCAGTATTCTCAGTGCTTTCCAATTTTGATAATGGTTTTTCTATTTTTGTCTATTCATTATGGGGTCTCGGGGCACTGTCAGTTTGGATTAATTCCACTGACAACAGAAAGGCTCATGTGTGTTTGCAGGCAGTGTGTCCCCTGAAGAAGTGCTGTCTTACAAACACACATTTATATTTTCATTTTTAAAGATTTTACATATGTCGCAATATCTAAATTAATTGAAATAAAATAATATAAGCTATGCACTAAAAAGCAAAGTTAAAGGAGAAAAGGTTAATAAAAAATTTGCTTAAGTAAACCGTAGAAAATCATCATTCACAGATGACGCTTAATTCACATGTATCTCTGACGGTAATATGTACTACTGGTATTATACTATACTAAACTGCAATGTTTCTTGACAATGGAGAAATATGCTGAGGGCAAACGAAGAAAATAGTTCCCGGCACGATGTCTGTATTTCGAGGTAAATTACGCATTTCACAATAGAAATATGATACGTTATCTTAACCCACACATATATAGCGTTAATTTGCTATAATTTTCTTAAAATTTTATATATTTTCAGATTTACGAGCGGCGCATCGCGGAATGGTATCTTTATTTAGTTATATTTCTTCTATATAACGACTGAACTTATTTCTCCTTCTTCCTCCGCCAGCCGTGACGTCATTGTCAAGAAACTTTGCATTCTAGTATAATTGGTGCAGTTTTGATAAGCATTCTACAACCGGTTTTCCGTGATTTCAGAAAATATTTTTCCTGTGGTAGCAAAGATAATTTATTAATATTTTAATAAATGAGAACAAAAGAGCTTTGTTCTTCCACTACTAAATATTTTAATAGTAAATTAAAGGTTAGATAGAGAAATGGCCATTCTCCAAAATTCCTTTGAAGTTCTAATGAGAATTAAATTTTTTTTTTAAATTTTGGCTTTAGTTGACTGTCACTGACAAATTTATTTTTCACAAAACTTAAATGTTGAAGGGTTATGTACTAAGTATCAAATATGCTAATATAGATATAAAATATTATAATGATTAGCCGTTTAATGATTTCGTTAGCCGTTTTAAGCCATTTTAATGACGATACTTTAGAACGGCCCCTCGAAAAGGATATGTACCTGAGAAAACTATTTAATAATGGTAAATTTTGACGATTATGGTTTAGCAGCGAGTAATAGCATCATGCCAAGTGATGTTAAATACATTTTCTCTTTATTCTAATGGGATGAATTACAAAAAACAAGTTTTATTCACTTCACTAACGTAAAGCCACCATAAACGGCAACAAATAATATTAAATTGAAAAAATGAAATTGATTTAGCTCTATTAATTGAAAAACTTAGTTGAAGAAGCAGGTAAGTGACATTTTCGGAATGAAAAATTTTTTTTATAAGAGACGGACTAATAATTCTTCCCGTTGTTGTTCCTAATTTTAATCAAAACCTAACTACCTAAAAAATAAAACCTTACTGCCTAATTTGAAATAAAAAATCATACTAACATACAAAACATTTATGCCATTAGTTGTGTTTAGATTTTAAAAGACAGGGACTCATCAATTCCCCTAAAAATGTCACTTACCTGGTTCTTCCATTAAGCTCTTTCATAGTGGTCGCTATGTGTTTTTCAGCTATGAGCATTTCGTAGTGTTTCTCTTCTGTGATTATTGATACTTTACTTATTTTTTATTCACCACGTGCGAAGAACGGGCATTCAGCTAGTCTATATATATATAAAAAGTGAATGTGTGTTTGTTTGTCCTCTATAGTCTCCTAAACCATCCGACAGAAAGCTATGAAACTTAGCATACAGATAGTTCAAAGCACGAGGAAGGTTTCTGTCGACATTAGAACATTCTGCGACAAACCGTTCCAGCTGTATGAGTGAAAATCGAAATGGAATTTTCTGATTGGTTAAAAGTTAGTCATTGTTTTAAATTTTGCTATTCGCGATCGCAACGAACTATAAGGGGCGTTGTTGTATGAGACGGATACCTGCGATTTCCATATGAACTGTGATTCAGTTATTCTAGAGACGTCTTTAATGTAGCAGGTAGCATTGCAACATTCCTTCTTTATTGTGGCTAATTAAATTTAAAAAAGAAAAATATTTGGTATTCTTTCTTATGCAAACAAAAACAAAATGGTATCTCTTTTTATTAGAGAAGGAATATCCAAAACACATCGGAAAAATATTTGTACATTAACAGAAAAAAATATGTATATTCTTATAAGAGTTAAAACCTAATGCCCGAGAAATAGTATTACTAAATTTAATGATATAACATGAAAGGCCCATTTAAACTTTACATTCTATAGTTTTAAGAATCATATTACTTCAAAAATTAAAATGAACAAAAAGTATACATAAGCCTCATAATTTTATGAAATTTAATTTTGTAAACAAAGTTTTTTGACAACAATTTTTATCAAAAAATTTCAAGTTTCAATAAAAATCATTATTTAGAAACTAAGAAACGTAAAATAAAGAATGCTGACGAAACAAAAAAAAAAAAAAAAACAATTCTTTTTTGTCGCCATTTTTAGTGCTACGAAAATTCGTCTTTGGGATTTGCCAAAAACAAAACAAGATGCAATTTTATTTTTTCAGGAGGGAAATATTTTACCGAAAAAACGAAAATGTACCAATTCCCACAACATAAAACTTTATCTTGGTAAACGTACGTTTTGGAAATGTTATTTCATTTGGAATCTTATTTATCAGAGTTCATATGGCGATATGATTGTTTTGAATCTATGCTAAACTCTATATCGGCTCATTTTCCACCGAAATCCGATTGACTATTTTGATTTTAAATAAAGTGTTTTATTTTATGAATTGTCGCAAAAATTTTAAGTGTAGATTGGCGGCACTTAAAAACCGCCAAATCTGTAGCGGCGGTGGCGTTAATACGTAAGTACCGAATTTTTATTCCATACTTTTCTGAATCATATTACTTCAAACATTGGAATATACAAGAAGTATACATAAACACATAATGTTATACCATTTAATTTTTCAAAAAAAGTATTTTGAGAACAATTTTTATCAAAAAATTATAAACTAAAAAACGGAAAATAAAGAATTCTTAGGATAAAAAAACGATTTTAAGAATTCTTTACATTGAAATAAAAACTTTCATATTGTTTCTTTTTTTATTATTCTTATAGTTCTTAATCAGACGTAAAAAACCATTCTGTAGAGAACCATCATCAAATGAAAAAAAAATATTTACAAGCAAATTTTTTATTGTAAAAATCATTGCACTTACCTGATTTATAATTCCCGGAGAATTCCAAAATGATAAGTTCCTTGTTTGAAAACTTTATTCTCAAATAATAGATACATAGTTTATCCCTTCATTACTTTTAGATAACATACTACACAGTAAAATTTTATAATTGATATGAATTTGAATATGTAGCTAAAAACAGAATAGCTGAATTCTAGTTGAAATTATTCCTTCAAAACAAAATAATAATTACCAAGAAAACGATTCAAATTTATTAATAATCAGCACAAATGAATCTATTTCAAGTAGTTCGGATGATTCTTTATTGTTGTTTTACGAATAATAGATACAGAAATATATACTGTTCTATAAAGAAGAACAATATTCTATAACTACATATTATACAGTTCTGTGCATATTCTGAATTCTTATTTATTCATTGGAATGACGAAAGCAATGCTGATTTCACTTTAATTTGTAATGAATTGAAGACAGAAAAAATTATTTTACCGTAATACACACAATCTGTAACAGTAAGTGATCATGAAATTGGAAGTTATGTTGTTGGTAATAGAGAGGTAAAAATTATAGAGAAATTTTTCTTCAAATGCTTGGCGTGTTCTGCTTCAATGTTTGGCATGTTCTGGTTAGTTTTTTCAAGAAGTTCTACCTTTTCCTTAGGGAAATTTTGCTTCTTATTTGCTGCTAATGAAATGGCGTCCGCCATTGCTATTGGCTTTGTGGGAACTAATGTCCGATATTTTCAGTTTCCCGCTAGATGGCGTACTCGAGCGTTGCGATCGCGAATCTTGAAGATAACAAGAGTGATATTTTCTATCTTATAGCTCTATTCATTTAGAAAAGTAAATTACATATAATATTTAATTATAATTCGCGCAAGTTTCATTCTGTCAGGTGAGCACAAGCACGTAAAATCAACGAGAATAGATTTCGTAATTATTGGTCGTATCACGGATTTAGTATTCGCGATCGAAACGAAATATAAGGGGCGTTGTTGTATGAGACTAATACCTGCGATTTCTATATGAACAGTCATAGTTACTCTGGAGACGTCTTTAATGTAGCGTGTAGCACTGCAACGTTCCTTCTTTATTGTGGTTTATTGAATTTAAAAAAGAAATTTTTTTTTAATATTCTTTCTTATGCAAGCGAAAACAAAATGGTATCTTTTTTTTTTAGAGAAGGAACATCCAAAACACATCGGAAATATATTTTCAAATAAACAGAAAAAAAATATGTATCTTCTTATTAGAGTTAAAACCTAATGCCTGAGAAATAGTTTTACTAAATTTAATGATATAACATGAAAGGCTTATTTAAACTTTACATTCCATAGTTTTGAGAATCATATTACTTCAAAAATTAAAATAAACAAAAGTATACATAAGCCTCATAATTTTATTAAATTTAATTTTGTAAAAAAAAATTTTGACAAAAATTTTTATCAAAAAATTTCAAGTTTCAATGCAAATCATTATTTAGAAACTAAAAAACGTAAAATAAAGAATGCTTACTAAACAAACAAAAAAAAACAAAAAAAAAACAATTATTTTTTTGTCGGCATTTTTTAGTGCTACGAAAATTCGTCTTTGGGATTTGCCAAAAACAAAACAAGATGCAATTTTATTTTTTCAGGAGCGAAATATTTTACCAAAATAACGAAAATATACCAATTCCCATGACATGAAACTTTTATCTTGGTAAATGTACGTTTTGGAAATGTTATCTCATTTGGAATCCTATTCATTAGAGTTAATATGGCGACATCATCAGGTGAACGAAAATAGGGTTTGTTTTGAATCTATGTTAAACTTTATATCGGCCCATTTCTCATCAAAATCCGATTGACTACTTTGATTTTAAATAAAGTATTTGATTTTATGATTTGTCGCAAAATCTTTAGGTGTAGATTGGCGTCACTTAAAAACTACCAAATCTGTAGCTGCGGTGGCATTAATACATAAGTACCGAATTTTTATTCCATACTTTTCCGAATCATATTGCTTCAAACAATATAATATGCAAGAAGTATACATAAACACATAATGTTATACCATTTATTTTTTCAAAAAAAGTATTTTGACTACAATTTTTATCTAAAAATCATAAACTAAAAAACGTGAAACAAAGAATTCTTAGGATAAAAAAAAACTATTTTAAAAATTCCTCATAATGAAATAAAAAAACTGTGATAGTGTTTCCTTTTTTTATTCTTATAGTTCTTAATCAGACGTAAAACCATTCTGTAGAGAACTATCATCAAATAAGAAAAGAAATTATTTACAAGCAAATTTTTTATTATAAAAATCATAACACTCACCTTCTTTTTAAATCCGAAGAATTCCAAATGAAATGTTCTTTGTTTGAAAATTTTATTTTCAATTAATATCTACATAGATTATTCCTTCATTACTTTTAGATAACATATCACACATCAAAATTTTATAATTGTATGATCTCGATATGAATTTCATTTTACAATACGTAGCTTGAAAACAGAATAGCTGAATGCTAGTTGAAATTATTCTTTCAAAACTAAAAAAAATGCTTACCAAGAAAAAGATAAAAATTTATTAATAATCTGCACAAATGATACTATTTCAAGTAATTCGGAGGATTCTTTATTGCTGTTTTCCGAATTATATGGATACAGAAATATTTACTATTCTATAAAGAAGAACAATATTCTATAACTATTACAGATCTGTACGTTCTGAACTCACATTTATTCATTGAAATGACGAAAGCAATGATGACGCTTTAATTTGTAATGAATTGAAGACAAAATGAATTATTTTACCGTAATACACACATCTGTAACAGCAAGTGAGCATGAAATTCGAAGTTACGTTACTGGTAATAGAAAGGTAAAAATTATTGAGAAATTGTTCTTCAAATGCTTGGCGTGTTCTGCTTCAATGCTTGGCATGTTCTGGTTAGTTTTTTCAAGTTCTTCTACCTTTTCCTTAGGAAAATTTTGCTTCTTATTTGCTGCTAAGAAAATGGCGTCCGTCATTGCCAATGGTTAAGATAGAATTAATAACAAACTTTAATAACAAAAACTATTCAAGCACACCATGAAATATGATTCTATAGAGGATACGACACCAACCAACCAGAATTAATGCCCAATATTTTCAGGCTTCCGCTAGAGGGCGCACTCGAGCGTTGCGATCGTGAATTGTGAAAACTGTTTAATAAAAATAATGGCGAAAGCAAATTTCATTCAAATTGCACGTTTTCAAAATTTATTTATATTTAGTATGCAAATTTAGGTTAGCACAATTAAATATAGTTTTTGAAGGTTTCATTGCTGACAGTTGTTCTCATTTGAAAATTATTAGATTGGTTATTATTACAAAGTTTTCGAATTCACATTCAGTTTATTTCTTTCATTTAAAAAATAGATTCTTGTTATAAATTTTATCAGTTTTATATTTCTTATTTAATTTATTTCCTTTTTATTGCTTTTTTATTATTTAAAATAAATATGTGAATTTTCGATTTAGCAAATTTGGAACCACTGTCAACTTTTACATTTCTTTTTGATTGAGAGAGAATATTTGCAGAAGTACAGCTCCTAAACGTATCGCTTTTAGTCGATCAACATCTCAAGCATGCAAAAAGAGGACTACACATGTTTCAGAACCATCGGAGCAACGGGAAAAAAGACTTGAAATTAATCTTGAACACAATGCTTTAGCCCGTTCCTTAGAAACATCAGAGCAACGGGAAAGACAACTCTTGACGAAGCAACTACGCACTACTCAAGCCCGTTCGTCGGAAACATCTAAGCAACGAGAAGCAAGAATGAAAATCAATCAAGAGCGCAATTTGCTATTCAGATGCTGCCAGTACTCTGATTTGAATTTCAGTGCATTTCACTATGATCCGACAACCAACTATAGTCTTCACCCAAGCGTCATCATCGGAAAAAAGGATCAATCATGTATGTTATGTAGTGCTCTCAAATTTAAGAATGAAACAGCTGGAATTTGCTCTTCTGGAGGCAAAGTAAAACTGCCAGATTTAACGTCGCTAGCCGAGCCATTATCAACGTTCTTATCAGGTCAAACAAACCAATCGAAAAATTTTCTCGTTAATTTACGCCGGTACAATTCGCGTTTCCAAATGACTTCATTCGGTACTACAAGTATCGGTGCGCATATAGGCTACCAGAGTTATTTATTACGTTCACATGCAATCCTGCTTGAGCTGAAATTAAACAACTTTTGTAACCTAGGCAAACATCATCGGTTCTTCATGATATTACCGCATGTGAGTTTAAACAAATATTAAGCTCTATACTTGGTTTCATTACGAAGCGTCATGTTTTTGGAGAGACACGGTGTCTGATGCATTCTACTGAATGGCAAAAAAGAGGATTGCCACATGATTTGGCTTATTGAAAAAATCACTCCATGCCAAATTGGTCAGCTCATGTCAGCAGAAATACCTGATATCACCATTAATCAGACTTATTTCAGATCATCATCCAAAATTTGTTTAATGGTCCGTGAGCATCACCATACATGTCTGTTTGAAAATGCACTAACGATATCCTAGAGAATTAACTGCTGAGACTATCCCTATTTTTTTCATCATTAAATAAAATTCTCCTTTCAAATCATAATGGCCAATCCCATTTACACCCTGAAATACAAAATTAAAATTCAAACTGAAAGCGTTGCAACTCACGCAGGGTACAGCTAGTATTATATAATTGTTAGCCTGAAAAGCATTGGCTGTTATTGTTTCGATTGAGAAAGAAACGCGATCTGGGTAAACAACTGTCAACAATTTTAGCTTAGTGTGTAGGTTTCGGTGATGGGAATGTAAGACGTCAAATGAAACAATATGGCAATGAAACATCCTCTTTAACAGTAAAAGATAACAAACCATCAAGAAACTCACAAACTCCAATTAACAGGTTATTCGTTAAAAACATTTACAAGTTGCTATTAAAAGAACAATTAAAACTTAAACTTGCGATTGTAAACATCTCATACTGCAGGTGGGCGTCACCGGGTAGAAACGGAATATCGGTACGAAGTCTTAGACGCTGCACAACAACCCTCTCGAAGACAAACTGTCATCTCCTTAAGTACTGGACATCAGCCTCTTCACTCCCTGCCTTGGCCGCCGGTTGTGCTCCTCCGCCGGTATTCATCCGCGCAGGAACTATTCCGGTTCATCCTCTTACCTTCGGTCTTCGATCTAATCCTCGATCCTTCTACCTCGGCTTTTCATGCTATCTAAGCTGTCGCAACCAACAGCCTCTACAGTAGTCCCCCACCAGAGCTAGCGAGACTTTTCCAGCTCATTGCTGATACTTTCCCTGAAACTTAACTCCACGGCCTGGTCGTGTCTCAACCTCTTTTGGCATGTCACCAGGCTCTGGGATAGTAGATTCATTCTCTGTAAATTCGTTCATATCTGTTGATTCTCTTTCAAATTGATCAAAAGATTTTGATATTTCAAGATTTTAAATAATCTATAATGAAACAAAAGCGGAAATATAGAATAAGGACATATATGTCATAAAAAGAAAAGCTTCTAGCTGTTAACGGAAACAATCTAGAGCCTAAAACCCATATCACACTTTTAAAGTTTATAAGCAACTTATACCATTCGTACAATTGCCTATTCAGTGTGGTGGTTAGGCTGCCGCAAGGTCCTGGGTTCGAGTCCCGCATCAGTAAAATAAGCAACGATTAAATTAAGAAATTCCCATAGACTCTTGTTTAATAATAATGCTACTGGAGACATTTTCTGCTGATATAATAAAATAATAGAGTATAAATCCCAGTACTTCACAAATCGGTTTTACCTATAATAAAACTCTTTCAGCATATGTATATTGAAATTTATTGTTAATAGACATAGCAGCCGAAAAATGCGATTAATGAAAAACAAAGGTATAATGAAGAGGGCATGCAAACATGGTGTTACTGATTGTGAATGAAACCGTATTCTATCAAAACATGAAAATACGCTTTTTGACAAGCCATCCACATTTCGCCACCAAGGTGAATAAAATGGAAGAAGGCTTACGAAAAAAAACAATGAGAGCCGTAGAAGCGGTGGCGCTTGTAAAAAGCGTGGAAAATTGGAGGGTTTATTATCTCTTAAGATAAATCGTAGTTGCCGAATACTGTACTCAGTTGATGAGAAGAATAAAATAATTGAATTAGAAAAAAAAGGACGGCACGAAGACGTCTATTGACGAACTGGCCATCACAGTTAAGGTCAGTTGCAGTAGCGACGGAATGGTCTTGTACAGGGGTTGGTATGATATGGGGAGACTTAAGAGGCCATATGCCATGCCACACAGTATGATACTGTACGATACGATACAATGCTATACAATACGATGCGATACAATGCTATACAATACGATGCGATACAATACAATACGATACAATACAATACGATACAATACAATACAATACAATACAATACAATACAATACAATACGATACAATACAATACAATACGATACAATACGATACAATACAATATGATACAATACAATACGATACAATACAATACGATACGATAAGATATATATATATTGAAATTAATTGTTAACAGCCGTAAAATGCGAGTCAAGAAAATCAAAGGTATAATAAAGAGGGCGATCATGATGTTCTAGATTGTGATTGATACAGGCAAATCTTACCAAAAGATGAAAGCAAGCTTTCTGACAAACCGTCCACATCTTGTCACCAAGGTGAATGAACTGGAAGAAATCCTACGAAAAAAACCCAATGAGCGCGGCAAACCCAAGTGGTGGCGGCATTAAAAAGAGAGGAAAATTAGAGGGTTTATTATCTCTTAAGATAAATCGTGGTTGCCGAATACTATACGCAGTTGATGAGAAGAATAAAATAATTGAATCAGAAAAAAAAGGAGGGCACGAAGACGTCTATTGACAAACTGGCCATCACAGTTAAGGTCAGTTGCAGTAGCGACGGAATGGTCTTGTACAAGGGATGGTATGATATGGGGAGACTTAAAAGGTCATATGCCATGCCACGACATGCCACTCAATACTATCCGATACGATACAATACAATACAATATAATACAATACAATACAATACAATACAATACAATACAATACAATACAATACAATACGTTACAATACAATACGATACAATACGATACAGTACAATACAATACGATACGATACAATACAATACGATGCAATACAATACAAAATGACTAGAATTTTTTGTCTAGAGTATTTTTTTTTCTACTCATCTAATAATAATGTCACATTTTTTATTCTTTTTCTAATATGAAACATTCGTCATAATTTCGGAAAAGCCAACAATTGAAGATAGGTTTATTTTCCTCAAAAACTTACGTAGATAAAACAAATTAGCTAAATATAAAGCAAGGAAACAATGTTGTAAGCACATAAAAGTAGTTGAGTCAATAAACTTTTTCGTGGCTATAAGTGCATATGCAGCCATTGTGATATTTTATTTGTTATTGTACCCATTTAATAATTACTTTGAAAAAAACTCATTTCATAAGGAGAATATTTTTATGAAAGATATCACAGTTCTTAAAAAATACAAGGTATAATTTTTATGAGACATAAAAGATTGAATATAATAATATTAATAATGTAGAATATCAATAGAATATAAAAATAGAATGCTAAACTTGAATATTTTAAGTCTATACTAGTAATACGTAAATAATGAATTTAAAGTATAGTTTTATTAAATTAATTTTGTGGCAATGTTTTATGAATTTTCGTTTGTGATGGACATTCATTCTTGGTCAATAAGAAATGAATTTTTCAAATTTCGATCGGTGAGAGCACACTCTGCAATATTATGAAAGGTTTGATTCAAAATAATTTCGGGAATATCAACGCCTCTTTGATTCCTTAGTGCTTAGCCGGTAAACTAGTTTGGCGCGATTTATCATCAAGGATGTATTGCCAATAAAATATATAGCGAGAAAGAGCATCCTCATATTTGAGAGGTTCGTTTGCAATCTTCTCGCCAAATTTTTAGTTATAAACCTTTCAACTTAGAGCTTTAGAAAAAAGAGATTACAAGATCATTCACTAAGGATGTTTGAAACAGCAAGAAAAGCTAGTAGAATTATATTTCAACAATCGAAAAGTATATGCACATTTTTCTTCAAATTTCATTTTTAGAAACAATATTTATTTTTCAAAAATGAATGTTAGTTTCAAAAAGCATTTTTGTAGGAATATCTTGCTTTAAAAACATACGTATTCTTTTTAAAGGGAATTCTTGTTTTAAATAACATTATTTATATTTTGAAAAAAATTCTTATTTTCAAAAATATTGTTTTTTTTTTAGGAAGATTTATCTTTTAAAATTGTTATTTTTAAAAAACTGTATTTATTTTTGAGAACATTATTTACAATACATTTTTAAAAACGCTTTTAATTTTTCACTTTTTTAGTTCCTTTCTTTTCAATTTATAATAAATAAATTGCTTAAAATAAAGTACTATTTCTATATATAATTAATTTGAAACACCTATTTTTTAATTAAGTACTTTTTGAAGCATCAAAAATTTAATTTAAAAATTTTATTTCACAAACAAAAAAAATTGAATTTAATATTTAAAACATCATAAAAATGAATTAATTTTATAATTAAAAGTTGTCTTTGTTGTTGTTGTTGTTTCTTATCCTCCAATTGTCTGACGAAGTCAGACAAGATCCAATAGGTTGTTCACCCTCAAAAAGTCGATGACAAGAAGTGGAGTAGCAAATAAGTCCTCCTTGGAAAGGCCAAAGCAGTCAAGGATATGTTCGGCTGAGGCCTGCTGGGCTTCACATTTGGAGCAGACTGCATAAGTCCTTCAAAGTACGAGAGACTATTCGTGTGTCCACTTGCCAATCTGGAAATAGCTGTTTGAGATGCTCTATCACCTATATGAGCAAGTGAAGAGTCCGCTTCCTTGGCCGCATACCAATGATGAGAGGGGGGGGGGATCCTCCACTTTTTCTACAGATGGCTTTTGATTTCGGACTGATACTCTGAGTAGGTAAGGGCTGAGGACGAAGATGTTAAATGCCTGCAGCTCTCCTTGGTCAAGCGATCCGCTTGTTCATTGCCAAAAATGTCAACGTGGGATGGTATCCACTGAAGATGAACGTCGTGGTGCTTTGAAATAAGTTGAAGTTTAAGAAGGATGGAGATGCTTGTTTTGTCTCCAACTTTAGTCCAATTGTGTAGGTGTTGAAGGGAGCTGCGACTGTCCGACAGGATCCAAAGATCTCCAAAGTCACTCTCGTTGATTATAGCATCGATGCCCTGTTCAATTGCGATTAATTCACTTCGAAAGACTGAAGTGAAATCAGGATTACGGAGACAGATGGAGTAATTTTGTCCAGATTTTTCAATGAAAACGCCTCTACCAGCTAGGTCTACCAGTCCACTACCGTCTGTGTGTGTGTTTTTTTAAACATTTATATAAATTTGCTGCTATAGAATCTGTTATTTTAATAACTGCATTTAAAACTTTAGTATTTTTAGCAGAATTTTACAGAATTTTTATTTATTTCATATCTTATTTAGAATTTAATAGTAATAAAACGCTATTTTGTTTGTTTTTTTTCGTAAGTAATTAAACGAATTTTTTGCCAAAGTGTAATGGATCTGTCACAGGGACAATCTCCACATTACAGTCTCTTCACACCTCATCTTGATCTTAATTTTTTCTACATCATTTCGTAGTTCCGATTTCGCACAGTCAATTCGTTTAAGAGAAAAATGGTATATTTTTACGTTATGTGACGCCAAGTTGCGATCACCACATTAGCGGAATGTATAAATGGTTATTGGCTAGCCAAGAGACCATAATCTTATCCCCTAAGTCCTGACAGCGACTTTCCACTTTGTCGACTCCCAGGCACCTCTTTGGCGCCGTATTTTGAAATTCGCCAAGTTTTGTCTCACATTTTCTCGCGAAAATCTTCGAACACAATTTGGCGCATGTTTCACACGGAACATACGATATATACCTATTTATTTTTTTATTTAAATTAATAGTTAACATTTGTAGATATTTTCATTACAATTAAATTTCATATTGATATAAATATTCTGATATATTTACTGCATTTTTGATGAAGCACATGCATTGGATTTGGCGCATTTTTTTCACACCAATATTTTGCAATCAAATCGCTCTTTATTTTCGCTCTGTAACCAATATTGATGCGTTAAAATATATATATTTTCTAATAACTTCAAGCTAATTTAATTATATATTTTAGTTGCATGAACTTAAAAATGTAAAAAGTCCATTTCATGGAATATAGATTTTTTTTCGATCAAAATAAAATTATATTTAAATAAAATTTATAAGAATACTTTTCTTTTATTATTTAGAAAATTATTTTATTATATAGGAAAAATTCTTTGGATAGTGATTTCTATTTAGGAAATTTTATATTTATATTCATTACTGTATATTTTTATTCAGGAAAATATTAACTAGTTAAATATTAAATAGGTTAATAAACTAAAATATTAAATAGGTTCTATTACTAATAATAGGTCCTATTATTAACTAATTATTATAGGTTGTCAAAGCTGTTTCCATTTGTTATTATTATATGTATTTTATTTTGATTTCTGAAATAAAAAGGGACTAGTTCTCGTTTTGATTGTCACTACATTTTTTTTAATATAGAATGCTAATGAGGTCGAGGACTATCAATGTTTCAAGCAACAAGTAGATAGTATTTTCTTATCAGGTATTTAGTAATACTTTTTTTTAAATAAAGAGACAAATAACAAAATCAAAATTTGTTATTTTAGTTCAAATACTTTTATAATTTTACGTTAACGTACTAAAATTTTTATAATATGCATTGTTTAAAATAAATTATTATAGCATAAAGGCAAACTTGAAACCCAAATTGTGGAGCATTAAGCAATATTAATATTTATTTTAAAAATTAAAAAAATATTTTGTTTTTATCCGAAAAATTATAAATAACACTAAAATCATAAAAAAGTTATGCAAAGGATGAATTGTATACCCGTGTGTGTGATACCCGATTTTAGTTGTCCTGTTAATACATTTTTTACTATTATACGTAATCTCAATAAGAAAAAAAATACGTATTGATCAAAGTTTCTTATAATCACGTAATTTATAACTTTGGTTCAATTCGGTTTGTATCTCCGATTCAAACAATCATTATTTTTATTTCATTGTCTGGTAAAATCATATTTAACTAGTGTCATTAGCTCTGTATGATTAAGAAATTAAAAGTCAATAATTAAACGTAGCGTGCATATTATGATGTATTCTGATTTAAAACTTATCTTTTACAATCACGAATAAAATAAAATAAAAAGAGAGAAAAATCTTCAGGTACTTTTGAAAATACTGCTGTACGATCAACACCTCCTAGAAGAAGGAAGGCCTCAGCACGAATCAATTTAGTAGTCCGATCTAACGAAGTTAACTGCGCAGTAGATGAAAAATAAGAAAGATGTCATTTCGTTAAGGGTACTAAGCTGGGCAATGGTTGAAAATACGAAATACGTCATTATTACGTTTGGACTACTAAAGGATATTTATGGTAACCCGTGCTGAGGCCTGCTCTTATCTAGGAGGTGTTGCCTCAGCACGGATCAATTTAGCAGTCCGATCTAACGAAGTTAACTCCGCAGTAGATGAAAAATAAGAAAGATGTGATTTCGTTAAGGGCACTAAGCTGGGCAATGGTTGAAAATACGAAATATGTCATTATTAAGTTTGGAATACTAAAGGATATTTATGGTAACCCGTGCTGAGGCCTGCACTTATCTAGGAGGTATTGCCTCAGCACGGATCAATTTAACAGTCCGATCTAACGAAGTTAACTGCGCAGTAGATGAAAAATAAGAAAGATGTCATTTCGTTAAGGGTACTAAGCTGGGCAATGGTTGAAAATACGAAATATGTCATTATTACGTTTGGACTACTAAAGGATATTTATGGTAACCCGTGCTGAGGCCTGCTCTTATCTAGGAGGTGTTGCCTCAGCACGGATCAATTTAGCAGTCCAATCTAACGAAGTTAACTGCGCAGTAGATGAAAAATAAGAAAGATGTCATTTCGTTAAGGGTACTAAGCTGGGCAATGGTTGAAAATACGAAATATGTCATTATTAAAGGATATATATGGTAACCCGTGCTGAGGTCTGCTCTTATCTAGGAGGTGTTGGTACAATGCGACCGCCAGTTATAAATTTTTCGCCAAAAAGGTAACCCCCATCTTTGAACAAGTTTTCAGAGCCCAAACAACAGACTGGCTATTTCTACCTCATTTCTTCTCTAAGGTTCAGACTAGCCCCTCTTTTTGAGCGATTGGATTGGTGTCAAACACAGGTATGAGGATGAAAACTGCATGTAACTACATCAATCAAATGTGACAACTCTACCATCACAGAAGAGTTATGTTTAATTTTTAAGGGGACTATTTTCCTATTAATTTTCTTGCTGATATTTTTTTATATCTTAATTTTTTTAAATTATGAATTTAACTAAATTTTTAATCTTAATATTTATTTTTTTGTGTAATAGTTTAATTATAAATGTATATTATTATATTTTTATTAGAAATGTAATCCTATTTTTTAAATCAAACATCTTCATACTTTTTGTTCAGAAAATTCGTTTGAATTTTTATTCAAGAATGTTAATTGAATCGAGATTCGGAATTAAGAACTTAGGTAAGGTTTATAAAGCAGTCAGCAGGTAGCATTTGCTACAAATAGTTAAAAGAATAATGGAGGAAACTCAACAAAGGAGCTTTTTCAATAATAGCAACCTCACCTTTGGTTGGATAATATTACTGGTCTTTTTGTAGCAAAATTTTGTTATACCGAATTTTTAGAACCCGTAGAATTCCACTGAAACATAATTGTGACGTTTTAAATTGCATGTGATTGTTATCAAAATACAATTTCTACGAAATCGATTACATTTATTTTTATCTATTTTTCGTGCAGTTCTTCTTTATTAGTTATTTTAATCATGAAATTATTAGATTTTATCGTATCGGTGTATCAATATAAAAGGAAAGAGTCGTACTCATTGAATTCATGTTTTCTATCTGCACAGTTTAGAAAAGAAAAAAATATGACTTTTAATAAAGTACTTCTCTTACTCGTTTTACTTGTCATCCTAGTCCAAATACGTAAGTAATTTTTTGCTCAAATGTTTCTTCCAGTCATTTGATATAAATAGTCATTTAAACGATGTCAAATGGCGTTTAAACGGTGTCAAATGGCAATAACCTTTTAAAATACCTTAGCAATATGCATAGTGCTCAAAATAAAAAACAAAAAAGTGAAACGCATTATTAACTTTCATACAGATTTATAATCAAAGGTGCTAATCTTAAAATGGAAATTAATTACACCGTTAAACATTTATCGGAAAAATGGTTAGGAAGCAATTCTTTATATTGTTATTTTACTATCTTCAACTGAAACAGTCGACCACAAAAAGTTGGTGTTCAAATTTTTTTTTTTTTAAAAAAAGGTTTTGAAGACAGTTTTTTATCTAATGCGGTAACGCAACCAAAATTTTAATTTCGCCAATAACGCTACTCTTTATGAAGAAACTAGTTTTGTGCAGATGGGATTTTGAATTGGTTTTGCATACTTTAGCAGGGAGAATTAATTTGTCATTCTTATGAGAGGTTGAGCAAGGCCTCGAATCCCAGCATTGACACAACATTATTTCCATTATTTTTTTAACATATAAGAAGTTTCTAGAGTCCTGCACTCCTGTACCCCTCAAGCAATTTTCTGCTCAAATTTTTCTTCCAGTTATTTGTTATTAATAGTCATTTCAACGATGTCAAATGGCAACAAACTTTTAAGAAACCTAAGCAGTGCGCTTAATGCTCAAAATAAAAGATAAAAAAGTGAAACACATTAATAACTTTAGTACAGATTCATAATAAAAAGGGCTACTGTTAAATAAAAATTAATTAATTAGAAGTGCTCAAAATAGAGCTCTAAAATATTATAGTAAGATGGGTCATTAATGCCCAGACTAGAGAGTCAAAGAACAGCTTAGTAAAAAAGCATAGTATTTTTCATATTTCATGATTGATAATAGCAACTTTAGGTTAACTAATTAAATTGCATTCCATGGTTCAGTGCACAAAACACAACTCCTCCACAACCTAATGTCAATGTCTATTTACTAATGAAAGTCTCAACTGTGTCCAATGTCTAATTGAATTTCCTTTTTTACGGTTTTGGAATCATACTGGTTGAAAATGGTTACAAAGTTGTAGTTTAGCATTCACAATTTTTAAAAAATTCTAATTGCGAATGTTTTATACAACTATAGTTTTCCTTACTTTATGCTTAATTTCATGTAATGCTTCAGATTTTTTACCGTAATTTTAGAATGAAAATTCTAAGAGTATAGGGCACATATTTAAGAAAAAGCGAAACATAGTGACAATCTAATTTGATTGTTCAAAGGGATATCCATAAAAATACAAATTTCTTAGTATACATGTGATATTTTAAATAACGAAGGCAGAGAAATGTTGTTTTTTCTCTAAAAAAATATAGCTAACTTTTTTAAAAAGGATTTAGGGCCTGTACCTCAAAAATCTTGCAATATTAATTGCAATATTTTCTCATATTCTGCAACATGAAAAACATGTTTAAAATAATAATGTCTTTTGTTTAGTACTGATGTTCAAAAAATATTTTTTTGAGTTTTGAATGATCAGTCATCCATCTATTAGAAATCTAAATAAAGTCTAAAATAAGGACTTAACGTAAAATATTAATAAAAAATTAAATATTCTTAAATAAATAAATATTCCTAAATAAAAAGAAAATTACAAAAATTCTTATTCAGATTTCAACTTCCGGATGGGGTGTCAAAACCAAAAATAGTTTCATATATTCAGCTGTTAATTATGAATCAACTCAGTGAACTCAACTTCTCACATTTCTCATAAACGAAAAAGTTATTGATTTTTTTTTAATTCCAACTTCTTTGTAGGATGCCAAAATTTAAAATTATTCTCTCATTTTATCATCCATCAAAGATGAATTAACACAAAGAAGGTTTATCCCTCCCAATGTCTTTAAAATTGAAGGAAAGTTATTGATCTTTTCCTCTGATTTCAACTTCCTTATTGAATTTCAAAGTTGGAAATTATTACAAGTTTATTGCAACTATATTAAACTTTAAATATTTTTTATTACTGTGTCGGATTAATTCAATCATCAACATTAAAAGATCAGCACTCTTAAGCTACGTTACCAAATCAGTATTCCGTAAAGTACCTGGTACCGCATGAGTATTATAGTAATATTTTAAAGCATGTTTCAATAAAATAAAAATTTTAATATTTATAATAAATAATTTTCAAAAATTCTTTTGTATTGAAAACAAAATTAATAAGAAATTGGTATTAATTTGTTTATGAAACACCTAAAAAATTATTGACACCAATGATGCTTAGTAATATCGATAATCTAATGCAAAATCTGTAACAATATCATGTAAATCTGTAAACAATATCAAATATTTAGGACTATATATCGATTCTAATTTAAAATGGAAAACACATATTAACAATTTAGTTAAAAAATTGCGTTTCGTTTTAGTTAAATTTTATCACCTTAAGAATAAAATTCATTTTAATTTTGTGAAAGCACTCTATTACTCCTGGTTTTATTCTTTAATTAATTATGGTGCGATAATATATGGCGGTGAATATAAAACTAATTTACTTCCCTTAATCTCAGTTCAGAATAAATGCTTCAAGATTATTAATTCTCTAAATATAAATAATTCAAGTGTAACTACTACCAATATATATACAAGAATTAACCTATTACCATTTCGCCATAATGTATTTTTTCGTATTTTACTCTATTTACACAACAATAAATTAATATGCAAATTAAAAACTAATGTGTCTGAAAGGAGACCAACTGAAATGTATGAGATTCCCTTCTTTACAAAAGAAATTTCACGAAAACAGTTTTTTTACTTAGCACCTAAATTATATAATAAATTACCATTTCAGTTGCAAAACATCAAAATATATTCTTCTTTTAAGCGTGCTTTATTTCAATTTGTGATGAACATTGACGATTTAGATCTCTATTTTTCACTTTAAAGGAAGCATTTNTTTTTTAAAAAAAAAAAAAAAATTGAAACAAAAGAAATAGGTTATGAACGACAAAGCTACTTAGCGTTCTATTACTTATAAACTATGTAGAGAAGCTGAAAAAAGGTTGATAAAATTTTAAGAAATTAAAAATTAACTTTTATGAAAAAGCAACAAATTAAATATTGAGTGTAAAATATAAAAATCGAGTTGATGTTATTTTAATACTTTGTTAATTTTTCAGACATTACATTCCTTTTATATCAAAACTTATCTTGGAATAACCTTTTTATTATCTTTATAGGAAATTCTTCCAACACATTTTAAGATAACTTTATATAAAATGGTCAATTTATTTGAAAAATTAACTGATACTACATCAACTCGATTCCTATAAGTTATACTCAAATTTTTATTTCTAACTTCTTCATTAAAGCTATAGAATAGTTGTTGTTTTAAATATTTAAAAATATATTATTTCATACTTTTTAGTTTAAGAATTCATTAAACTCTAAAACGGTAGTGCTTTTTTTCCCCAATATTTTAATAAATTTGGTATTGATAAGGAAAATCCGATATAAAGTGTTATTTTTATTTGTATTGCCAGCGACACTGAAAAAAAAAGCTTATATAAATCTGTTTATTTGCTTAAATATTAGCAGAGTAGTTAGATAGTTAGTTAGTTATTGGCATAATTGGCAGTCGCACCAACAACTAACAAGGGAAACTAGGGAAGTGTGACTCGCCAATTTTGAAATAAACTAGTGGGATGTATGCCTTATGAGGAATAATTTTAGGGGGCAACATTCATTTCGGCCCATAGAAGGTCCTGTGAGAGATAAAAAATAATTCAATATATAGAAAAATCTGTATTTTATTACTTCAATGCAGACTATTAGTTATTGTAATTGTCTCATACTCCAATTAATTTGTAATTAATTGGTTAATTAATAAATTAGCAAATTAATAAATTAAATAGCAAATTAATCAGTTATTAATTAATTATTAATTAATTGATTTGCAATTACATACTCCAATTAATTGGGAAAATAAATTTACAAAAATTTGATGTCAAATTCTTTTCAAAAATTAATCTAACAGGTTCTTCTGAAAAATTACAGATATATAAAATTTTCGAAATCAATTTTAACAATAAATATGCATTATATAGTACGTGAAAGTACCACAAAATTAATTGGAGTACGAGATAATTACAATAACTAATAGTCTGCATTGAAGTAATGAAATACCGATTTTTTTATATATTGAATTATTTTTCCTCTCTCACAGGGCCTTCTATGGCCGAAACGAATGTTGCCCCCTAAAATTATTCCTCATAAGGCATACATCCCACTAGTTTATTTCAAAATTGGCGAGTCAGACTTCCCTAGTTTCCCTTGTAAGTTAACTTAATATATTTAGGTAGGGTTTAAAAGCTATATGGATGCATAAATAATCAGCGTTCTTGAGAAAAGAATAACATTATACTCAGTATTATCACATCAATTAATGACGGATTTAAGTTAAAGAAATTACGTTGTCTCTGAATTTTAAATTGGCTGCATTAGGTCAAAAATATGCTTAGTAATAAAAGGTTTCTTAAAAGAGGAACAATCGGTTGCTGGCTAGTTTAACAAGGGATGCTTATGATTTATGCGCGTATGACCAATACGTGAACGAAATCGAAATACTTCAAGCTTTAGACAAATGTTTAGGTTTTTATAAGGTTTTGTGTTATGTTTAATATTGAGCAGTTCATCTCGTTTTTCATTCTTCCAGATATTTTGCCTGCGTAAATACAAATTTCAGTCATTAGCATTTTAAATATCTGAGTCAGTAAGTGGAATCTGCATTATATTGTGTGTTGACTTTTGATGAGAAATCTGACCGAAATAGGTTTGGACTAATAAGAGATTCGATAGAGTGTTCTGCAACAAAAGAAAAGGTGATAAAATGAAACAATGAATATTTTGATGAAACTTTAATCTATTTGTGAAATGTTTGGTGATGAGTTAGATGGCACTCTGAATTTTAACTCTACGGTGGATAAAAGGGAGTATGATGATTTAGATTTTGACAATCCAGAGGAAATTAAATTGGTGTAAGATATGTAGGTGAAGAGTCTCAACAGTAAGGACGTTTTATTTTAAGCTAAACGTGAAGTTGCTGAAAAAAGGTAAAAAAATAAATATTACACATAATATTCTGTTCAAAACAGGTATAAATTTGTCAAAAATATTCATCATTGATATTTGTAAGTAAAACAAATTCATAATTGAATGTCCAGGAACATCAACGTATGTGAATCATGGCATTTGTGGATTCAGAAGCGAATCAGATTCGATACACACGCGTGACGCTGCTCACATGTTTCCGATTAAATCTAATTTAAATTATTGACTATGCATTATCACTTTACTTCTTCTGGACTTGCAAGTACCTAATTCTGGAAATAAAAGGCATTAAATACGCGAAATTCAAAAATTTGTTTTTAAAAAAATATGAGGATGGCCAGCACATTCTCCTGATCTCTCAATTATTGAAATCGTCTAGTAAATGGTTGCTAAGCGACTGCCACTCCACCACTCGTCAGTTACTACTGTCGATGAATTGTCGCATAATGTTGAAGCTGCATGGAATACTGTACCCGTCCATGCTATTCAATCTCTGTTCGACTCGATGCCCATAAGAATAACTGCTGTTAATGCTGCCAGGGGAGGCTGTTCATAGTACTGATTCCTCAGGATCTTTACATCCAAATATCCTGAAAATTCAATCACTTGTTCTTCCAACTATAATGTATATACCCAATAAATATATATTCTGATATTTGCTTTCCTTCGTGGGGTAGCAATTTTAAAGACCAGTAGTGTATGTATATATCAGATATTAGATAAAATTGTCTTTGATTTTTTACATCAGTATTTAATTAAACTTTAATTATCTGCAGAGGCTGGTTTAGTTGGCGGTAAGTAATTAAGTTTTAAGTTTAATAGACATTGTTTATAGTAATTTGTCTTGTGGTAATAAATGAGCATGTACCACACAGCTTTTTATATGGTGCTACAAAATCATTGATATTGACTATCCTACGCGGGGATAATTTTGTAAACGAGTTTTTCATATTTTGACAGAATTGAAAAAAAATATATATGATAACAAAACTGCGTCAATAAAACAAAAACTGCAGCTTACGAAGAAAACCTTTCGCGTAGAAGTCTAAGTTGGTCTGCTGCTATAAAACAGGTGAGAAATTATTTCCAATTGGAAAAATTGAAGAAATGCTGTAACTTTCTTTACCCCAATTAATGCGAAACATTAACCATACACCCATAAACTCTAACCTCTTGCCTGTTTATACGGACATGATTGAGATATAACTGGAATTGATAACATGAACAGATAAATAAGACTTTTGTGTGCAAAAATTGCAGTCGTATACTTAAATTTATTTACTCATCTCATGTTGAAATGCAGGTAAGTAAGGTTTTGTTCCCTATGTTTGCTTTTTCTCGCTAAATTGAATGAAAACAAACACAAATAGAGAAAATAAAAATTGCAAAAGTTGCAATTTTTTTATGAAATGAACTATAATTTAAATTGTAGTTATTATGAAGAAATTCCTTGTAATTTCCAAGCTATACTATTGACTTGAATTTTATCTCAGCATGAAAAATTACTTAGGAAAATGTACCTTGCATGCTTCGCTAGCAATATAAAAAGTAAAGGGATTTTAACTTTTAAACTATACAATCAAATGAATCTCGTAGTGTCTCATTCAATTTAGCGTAAAAATAATCACCGGAAAGTAGCTTGTTTGGAAGAAATTCAATTCTTTCCGTCAAATGTGAGAAACGTATAGAAATGAGTTGGAGAGTTTCAGAAATCATTTATAATAACATACCAATGCTTTCTGCCAAAAAAAAAATTAAAGAAGAAACAGTATTTTTAATGCTTCATTTACTGAACTAAGATCTATTTCACAGAAACGGCAAGATATTGTGCTCTCGAGGAATTGTTGGAGCAACGAGTTTTACCAATGAAAAATTGTCGTTGCAACCGTATCCAAAAATTTATTCAGCCTGATAATAAACCCAAGCCTTAATCCTTTCGCGACGTCAGTCACAAATGCGTGCCGGCATGAAACGTTATCAATCTGGGGGAAAAGATAAAGCTGGTTACTAAACTAATTCTTTATCAGTTTCTTTGAGGGCTGGGTTACAATAGTTTGATTTATATTATTTAGGACAAATTCAGTTCAAAATAAAAATTATACAATTTACTTTTGAAATAATATTGATCATATATGTGATCCGACTAACATTGATTAAAGTGAAAGCAAAATAAATGCCTGCATTTAAGCTACCACTTTTATGAATTGGTCAGTTCCAAGGCGTAAAAAGCTGTATTATTAGCACAACATGCACAACCATGTGATTAGTACACAAATATATCTATGCTGCAAGTGCAAAAATAAATTCTAATGTTCTTGTAAAAATTAATTCTAATGTTCTTAAAAAGTGCAATAATTTCAGATTATTGCCAATTCCATTTCAAACGTTAATATTGGCTTTTTCTATAAGTTCGAATTTGAAACGTTTTATATTAAATATATATTATATATTTTTAGATATTTTATCTATTTGTTGATAGTATTATATTAAAAATATTAATTGTCATTAACATATTTATCCTTATTCTTATATCATTATAGCAAAACGTATTAGTGCTAATTTTTACAGCATGTGTCATAACTCTGGCTCCTAGAGATTGTGAACTTTTGTTGAACCCAGAATACATAACTAATACAACTCGAAGAAAATAAAGCACAGAATTAAATATATCTATTTTACATATGAATGAAATGAATTTTAGGTTTTATCGCAATGTGAGATCTACCTGCAGAGTTCCTAAAGGGATGAATAGGTGCCTCAACAATAAAGATAGTGATACTTAACCATGAAAAACAATCAGTAGTATAGTATAAACCAGGCAGTAGGAATATTTTCCTTAAAAACATCAATGTACGGGCAGTATAAAGGGTGAAGTTGTATCAAAACAACTATTAAAGGGTTAAGTATTTATTTAACAAATATTTCACAAATTTGGTTAATAACGAATTTTTATTTGTCATTGGCGAGTTAAAAAAAGGTAAACATGAACTGAGTACTAAAGTTTTGCTACAATGTTTAAAGGTTTTGATCTGTAGTACAATTTTAAAAATATTGACTTATTAAAACTAGTTTTATTTTTGTATTTTCACTTTTATCTTTCATAATCAATATTTTTTCAGACACTGTTAAGGACAGTAAGTAGTAGCAATTTCTTAATTACCATGTTTTACAAATTTGTCTTTATTAGTTGGTTTTTTTTGTAAACATTTTGTTAAAGTAACTTTGAAAAAAAGATACAAAAGAAGATTAAAGAAAAAATACGAAGGAATCCCGGGTAATTTTGCAGGGTCGGCAACTTTTTCATTAAAAAAATCCGGTAGTAGTAATATTTAAATTTATTTTCTATTTCAGAGACTTAAACTGTCCATGACTACTCTTTATTAAAAGTTATAATCGCTCTGCAAACTGAGCCATGGCAGCTCAAGTGTTTAGTTATGAAGACAAATTCAAGTTATGACAATTTAGTTATGAAGAAAGATCTTATGGATATCATATTTAAATACAGCATTGATTTGAACTATCTTGGCTTTATAAAATCGTCTGTCAATTCAAATGACCGAAAAATTATTCTAAAGACAGATAATAATTGATAAAATATCAATTTGACTATTAAAATGATTCACAATTTCATTCATATGATGTTCTAAACCATAAAATAATTTCTGTAAAGTAAAAACAATCGTTAAATATAATTCAAATTATTTGAAAAAAGATAAAATATATCTCACCTTAATTTTAAGCAAAAATACTTTATGATTATAGGGGGAAGAACAGAGCTAAACTTTTTTTATCAATAAAACAGCTTAAGACTGTCAAATATATACCGAAAGATTAAACAAATGGGAAATTTTTTGAATCCTGTTTATATTAAAGCTGAATTTCATGTATAAACTTTGTCATGAAATATTTTTCATGAAAAAAAACTTGCTCATGCTTTCTCAAGAAAAAATACATAATATTTAATTAAAAAAATTCAGTTTGATAAATCAACTTATTAATTCAGATAACTTCAAGTTTTTAGATAACTAAAAGTTTTAGATAACTGAAAATATAAATAACCACCATTAATTTCAATATGCAATTACCTCAATGATTTTATATGGAATTTAATTTAGTTTGATGGATAAATGCTGCTGTTAACGAAATTTTGAAAAAGTGTGTGTGTTTGTTTTTCGATAAAGCAATATTGATTCAAATTCTTTTATTTTTATTTATTTGACTAAAATCGTAAATAAATAAGCATTTTTTAAACACTAGAATTCCATGATATTAGATTAACGTAAAAGCATTTTTTTTATCGTAGATATCAACAATGCGGATATTTTTTCATTTTAAATGCTTTAATTCAAGAGATTAAAATTGATATTATCGTTTTGTTAATGGTGCAATATTTATTTCCAGTGATAAATATTATTTCAAAAATTATAGGATAAATTTAGGATAGATGGCCATAGTATTATGAAGTGGAAATAAAAGTACAAAGAATAGAGGTCAAGAATATTTTAAATTATCAATTATCAATTAAATTTTAATCATATTTTAAATTATCAAATGTCAAGAATATTTTAAATTATCATGCATGCAATCAACACATTTTGTGCAAGTAACAAAGAAATACTGAGCACAAAATATGAAGAAAAAAAAATGATTGAAATAAAAAAACTTGCAAGAAGCCATTTCTCCTTAATGTCGAGGTGAATTAGTCATCCAACTGAGTTAAAGAAAAGTTGAAGTGTGAAAATTCGCACATTTTATGCAGTTAACCGTGTTTAACTTGAGTTATGTTGAACTTAAAGAGTTCTATCAAGGAAATAAAGTAAAACGAACATTCTAAACAAATATAATGTATTTATTTAATCCATCACTTTCGAAAAATAAAACTTCGTCAGATTTTTTTCCAACGGTTTTCAAAACTCGTACAAGTTTTATGGGGCCACTGCGCTACTAATAATTTTTATCCAGTCATAATTTTTTGATGGCATACTGTTTTCTTCTCCACCACAGCTAGCACGCTGATAGTCATCCAATTCTGAGTCTATAGAATTCGATAATTTGTAAGATTCTGTGTAGTTGGTCATAGGGATTTCTTGGATTATATGTTAAATGTTTAAAATCGGTATCAAATATGCATGCTTTTGTACTGTTTTTATAAATTTATAAAAAAATTCAATAGTATTAAAAAAATGCTGAGGATTTCTTTTTTGTAAGCATTAATCTTAAAATTTTGAAACTTACCAAATAAAAACCATTAAAAAGCCAAAACTTTTGCTTCTAGATTTATAAATTTAAAAATATGAAGCATCGAGATGAATAAGAATTTTTTTAAAATAAATTTTTTTAAAACTTTTTTTTAAACTTTTCTTAAACTCTTGAAGGTGTTTACGATCATTTATAGGTTTATACTCAATAATAAAATTTGGACAATATTTGTTGAACTTTTGTGGTCATTTCTTCAAAAATTGAAGGATGTGATAGCCACCGTATTTATAACATCATTCAGCTATTATATTCCTTTGCACTTACTCATAAATAAAGATTGGACTATACGTGCGCCTTTAAAGTCCAGCTAGTTGAAAACAAAAATAAATTAACTATTAAAAAAACAAAAATATCTTATTCACCGAAAAATATTATACAACGAAATAAAATAAAATTTAAATTTTACACATTTTTTTTAGCAAAAAAAACAACGCTTTGTCCAAATTGATAAACAATTTAAACTGCCTCCTTCTAAATCACATCAAATGTAATAGATAAAAAAGAAATATCGGGAATATTCAAATTAGCCATCTTACCTCTACTGCCATATTGCCTAAACTTACATTATATCTATACTCTATTGAAATAAATATTAATTAAATTTTCAATAAATCCTATACTCAGTGATGATATTCATTGAAATCTGATATTCAACAAATTTGATATTCAATATGTTATCCAGAAGTGAAAAACAACAGATGCTTGTGATATTCAATCTATTTAAATAAAAAGTTTGCTCTGTAAAGATTGAAATTAAAAAAACTAAGATGAATCGAATTTTCCAGTAAATCATGTTAAAACGTTTGATATATTTATAATCATATTAATAATTGAAAAGAACATATTTTTGTTTAGACTTTCAGTATGTGATCTTTGTTATCCAAGATGTCTTTAATAGCATTCCACTTTGTAAAATCGTTTAAAAATTTTAATAATTTTAAGAACTATTTCTTCCTTTTATGTCTTATTTAATTAAACCAAGTTTAATTGCAGCTAAGGATGGACTGTTTGGTAAGTAATTATGTTTTTAACAGCGCACACATCAATTCTAGCAATTTACGTTTTAAATTTATCTGTAAATATCCTATTTGACGAAAAAGAATTTAACAAAATATTGAGAAAAGCAAGACAATAAATAACCAATTAGCAAATATCATTTTATATGAAGTTGCTAATTCGTGGGAAATAAATATCTTATGCTAGAATAATTTTGGATGGGTTGAGAAAGAACGTTAGAGTGGTTAAAATGCTGGTAGTCACTAGCCAAAAAACAATTCTACAACATGTCATTAAATTAATGAGTAGAAAAATTTGGTTGCTTAGTTCAAAAACAAAGATTCATATTGTCTGCTGTAATTAGTATTCTATAGCATTGCTCTGAAATGTCTGCATTAATATCTTAATTACAAATTAAGGGAATGGAACTTTTTCCCAAACTTACCATCGGTGGTAATTTAGTGTATGGAAACTCATCGCTTCGAGGTTTCATTTATTGCATAAAATCTGGAAAAATATCTCTATTTTATGAGACATAATTTTTTCAATCATCTTTGAACTATTGTAGTAAATTCTAGGAATGAGTTACAAATGAAGTACTTTTTAGTTATAAATTCTGTGATAACAACAACTTATAAAATATATCGACCCGTTGTCCTTTAGGAAAAGAATTTTTTTTCAAGCACACTACAATCATAAAATAAAGAAATCGGAATAGAGCAATCAATCGTTGTTCAAATGCCATTAAGAAATATTAGTTATTCCTCTTTCAGTCTCCCTTAGGAAAATTCGTTCCTCTAATTGGGTTATTATATTCTCCATAAAGCACACTCACATTATTGTAAAATTTATGTCTAACCGTTTTGAAGTATTTTAAAGCTTTTGCATAAGATTTAAAAAACAATTTAACTAAAAGATTTTTTAAAGAGAGCGTTTGCCTTTTGGAGGGAAATACAATGGTTCATTCGTTTCGTGTAGAGTTAGTTACTTCTGATAGATTGTCCGTAAAAAGAGGTTTCCCTGTACCACGCTCCAGCTTTGTACTCACCAATTATTTAAATTTGAAAATGATAGGGTAAGTTGAACATCCCCTCTTCTCAAAACTTTTATATAACTCATAAACATAAATATTAAATACGTATTTTAGTAATTATTGTAACTATAAGGTTTCTACTATTTCTAATTTCTGTTTTACCATAATGTTAATTTGCAGGAGTTAAATATTTTATACATAAATGTGATGAAATGCTTTTCCTATCTATTGTCATGAAAGTTAACTTCTGTAATTTTATTATATTCGAAATGTAATTTACAAACAATCAAATCAATAATAGATAAATATAATTAAAAGTTTTTCTTCTTATTGTAATGTGAAATATTATTATCATCGTTTTTTTATTGGCAACATTTCAGATCTCCAAAATAATCGTAAGTTCTATTATAAATTGAGTTTTTCGACAATTTTTGATACCTTGAATAAATATTTTGAATTTGCTTGATATTTTTGCTTGATTAAATTATGATAACGTATCTCATTCTTTGGTGTTCCTCGTAATATTATAATGATGTTTTCTGCTTTGCCTTTATGAATAATATATCAGATTACAGTATTTTTGGGGATAAAATTAAGGGAATTGGCGAGGAGATAATATGATTTCAATGTAAATGTTTTTAATTAAAATAATTTTTGTCTTAGTTTTCTTTAAAGTTTTAAATTATTACTATTGATAAGGATTGTGATGTGTTTATGCTTAAAACGGATCATTGGAGATGCCTTTTTTTAATTACACAACAAATTCAATAAAACAAAAATAAATACATAACGCTGAAATCAGGAACATATCATCTTTAAGCGAGCTCAACCTATGGACTCATCTACCAATCTAAAAAGAAAGAAAAACAGTTCTTTTTCCCTCTAGGAGGAAACGTCTAATCGTTCTCTCAATAACAAAATTGATATTTCCCTTTATATAACTCTGAATTTCACTCTTATGACTTTTGGTGAAGCATTTGGCTTCGGAAGGAGACGAAGTGTCTAACTGAAAATGCTACAAAGAAAAAAAATATACACGTTTGAAAAAATTTACTTCTAGCTATTTACATATAAAATGTAAGAGCCCAGTGAAATATGACTCCGAAAACCCTAAACAAAGTTGGAAATTTTAAGCACAGATCATTAAATTTAAAGATTACATTCTAAACATTTTAACAAATGAAATTATATGCATTATACTTATATTATTTCACTTGACAGGTAATCTTGACAAGGCATCTGCGTTGCATGTGCACTACCTTTCCCACTTGCAATTTTAACATTTTAGCGTTGAAATGCTAAGGTCCTCTTTGTCAGCTCAGCACTGTATGTCAAATATGTGAGTGGTTCATGATCGGAAATGACTTCGATTTGGGAATTAAAAATTCATGTATTGAACTGTTTTAACGCCTCCATTACTGAAAAGGCCTCTCGATCGAAAGTTAGTTTTTTTTTTTTTGCTTTCTGATAATTTCTTGCTCAAAAATGCAATTGACATTTCTTTTCCATGTTTATCAGTTTATGATAAGCTGGCTCCTGAGACAGTTGTACTAGCGTCAGTAAACAGTTGAAATGGTCGTTCCAAATTGGGAGTGTACAGCGAAGGCATTTCAGTTAACATTCTTTGAGAGTAGAAAACGACTGTTCAGCTGAGTCGTCTCAAAGAGTATTGTTTGTGTCTCGTTTTTGTTTTTCTTGGGAAATTTGGTCAAATGTAAGATTATATCTGAAAATTTCCGAATATAATCTATAATAGCTAGCCAAACGCAGAAGAATTTGACTTCCTCCTTAGTGGATGGTCGGCCTAACTTTTGTATTTCCTTAACCTTTTCGGGATCGGTGGAATGATGTTCGTATTCGATAATATGACTTTACACTTTTACTGAGTTTTTTCCAAAGTCACATTTTTTAAGATTCACTTTCAGCCCTACTTCGTTCAAGGTTCTGAAGACTTGGTTAATATGATAAAGGTTATCATTCCTAGAGTCATAAAATATTGCAATATCATCGATATATGATCGATAGTATTTGCAAGATGGAAATTAGCTTTATCCACCGATTTTTGAAAATTGATTTTTAGCTCATTCACTATTACTCGTTCCTATCAGCCCTAGCCAAAGTAGTTCTTGAATTTGTTAATCCACTTCTTCCTGTGGAACAACAGGTATTCGATGAGGTTTCATTTTCTTTGGAAGGAAATCTGGAGATAAAAACACTGAATGTTCATTTACATTTGCTAATCTGGGGATGTAATCAAAAGCATCAGCAAAATATTGCAATCTGTTAACTAGCCTCTGTTTTTGCAAATAATTTAAATTTACAGAATTTTTAAGTACATGTTTTCGAATATCATCTTTAATCAATTTTATGGTATCACAGGGTGACTGATATAAATCTTCAAATTCTTTTTCTTGGTCAAAAATCATATTATTTGACCAACTCCCGCTACATGCTGTTGAAGTTTGATAAAATGTAGTTTTCTGATTCTTCTGTCCATTTTTACTAGTGCGGTGTGATGCCTTGGCAACTGAACAATCGCTTCTGGACCCATCCATGTTCTCAACAGTTTGTGAGAAGATGAGGATTTAAACCTGATCTGCAATTTTAAATTGCTTTTCCTTTGATCTATCCTTTAGTTGATATAGTGGAATACCAGTGGTACTATGTGGTACTTTTCGATAGGCGAACACCTGATATTGGAGGTGAGAGTCTCGGTCACTGACATTTTCTTGAATGTTCTCATTTAACAAATCTTTTAGAGTACTATTCCAACGTACTACTTCTCCTATACTTTCAGGATTTCCAGGAGTAGTAAACATTGGAGTTTTAGCCAAAATGTTAACAAACGCTTTTTTTAACACGGTTGTAAAATTTGTCCCTTGATCTGTATAAATGGTTTTTGGAAACCATGCTTGTTTGAATATTTTCATTAGAACATCAAGCGTTGTTTGTTTAAAAAACAAAAAAAAAAAAAAAAAAAAANAAAAAAAAAAAAAAAAAAAAAAAAAAAAAAAAAAAAAAAAAACAAGATAGGGTAAATGTATAATCTTGTCATGAACTCACACGATTATATCCAGAAAAAAGAGTGCTTTCAAACATTGTATTACTATATCCCAGTGTTTCCCAAACTTATGACTTTTGCGTACCCTTTCTACATTTTTCGCAATGGTACACATGTGTACCACTAACAAAAAAATGAATGTATTTTTTACTAAAAGAAATTGCACAAAAGTTAAAAATCACAGCTAGCTGTTGACACCACTAATTATTAACTGTTAACTCTGTAAAAAATAGCCAATAGAAATATACGTTATCGTAAATTTTCATGGCTAGCTTTGCCTTAGAATAAAATTTTTTGAAATTTTCGTTTGTTGCAAGATATTTCGCATAAGAACGCGAACCCCTGCTAAGCTGTTTCCGTACCCCTAGGGGTACGCGTACCACACTTTGGGAAACACTGCTATAACCTAATTAATTCAAATTTATCAATACAATAAAGTAAGGATCACCTAGAAAATTGAAAAAATGAAAAATTGAACGGAAAAAAAATTCAAAATAAATTAATCACGCAAAAATATATATATATATATATATGCAATTAAAAAATACAGTTAACTCAGTTTAAAAAACATGAAATTAGAAACGTAAAAAGACAATAATAAGAGCAAGTTATGGCACGTTCTTATTGAAGTAGATTTGAATTGTTAGTTACATTGGATTGACCCGTATCTGGATGGACCAGTATCAGAATGTGTGCAAGATAATCATAATATACTGGATAATTCAAAATTTATAATTAATAAGGTTGAATTTTAATTAGAAAATTTTAATATTGATAATGTTGAATTTTAATAAGTTTTATATTGATGATTTTAGAGAAATTACTAACATTTTGTGAAAAAAAAAATTCTTTCATTTTGAAAAAATTCTTTAGTAAATATTGGAAGAATTTTAGTCACGAATTAGCTAGATGATAATAAATTTAATATGAAAAAACTAATTACATGACATTCTAATGTTTCTAAAAAAGAGTTATTTAAATGCAATTTTCAATGAAATGATTAGAATTGAAAGAATTTGTAGTCATGTTTATTTACTTAAAAAACAAATAGACGAACTCTAACGAAACTTAATAAAAACACAATAAATTTTCAAATAATGTAAATAATTTCTATGTAAAATTGTTAAGTTTGTATGTTATAATCAAAAATTTCTCTGTTAACTAAATTTATGATTTTACCTAGTACAAATCGAATTCAGGCAAATCCGTTTCCAAACATCTCAAATTATTTAATAAAGAATTCTTTTAAAAATATTTTTTCTCCTCTAATTGTTAATAATTTCTCTAAAAATATCAATATTTTTTTTCCTTATTAATGTCAAAATTAAAATTCAACCTAATTAATGTTAAAATTTCATAATTAGAATCCAACCTTTTTAATTTTGAAATTTTATAATGAAAATTCTAAATTTTGAATTAACCAGAATATTATGATTACCTTGCGCACATCCAGACTCGGGCCAACCGAATTTAACGAACAAGGAAACGCTCCTTTGTGTATATATATATATATATATATGTAATGTTAAAACAATTATATATTAAATATAATCCTTAAATAGAGCATTTATCCAACGCGCAAACGTTTAAAAACCTTTCCCACAAGAAAGTAATAATATTGATCTAATTATCTCAAAAAATGTGATGATGTGGCTTTAGCAGCTTGGGAAATTGATCAGTCCCACGCTACTGAGACCTATTAACATTTAAATATATTGTCCAGAAAGATATAAAAACCCTCTTTCCAAGGTCAAATGTGCTATTC